>NC_050464.1:27477362-27552821 GCF_903995425.1 Onychomys torridus
CATGAATTGCTCTCTATAGCACCTTCTCCCTTCCCTGGACACTCCCAAGGCTTCTGTGCCCCCTGAGCCCATCCTTTCCTCCCAGGAGCTCCCACGTAGCCACTGTATCCACAGGGCTCATGAGGGAGGCCAGTCTCTGCCCTCGCCTTCCTGGGCACTGGAGAGAAAATCGGAGCAAATCCTCAGCCAGCCCACGTTAAACTTCGATATATTCTGTTGGCGCTAATTGTAATCTTTATTTGGTCCCAAGTGATTCATTCTTATCGTTCTTATTATAGCTGAGAAAATTAATTTTTATTCTACCATAAGGGTGGCTGTAATAATCTGGGTTCATGCAGGGGATTGCTTTAATAAGATTTACCAGCCAGCTTCGAGACAGTTGGCTTTCCTTAGCAGGTGGAGCTGGCCTGTGGGGGGATGTGGAGGGCATTACTGGGGCCTGGTGGGATGGCAGGGGTGGGTTGGTGGGGGAAACTGAGTCAGAAGAGGAGGTTTGTTTACTGTGTAAAGTGCTGGAGCTCCCCTCCTGTCCTTGTCTGCCGTGGAGATGCTGGGAGTGGGTAGCCAGCGGAGCCCTGCATCTTTGCGTGACTTAAATGGAGATGAATACTTTTAAATACATCATGAGTTTTGGCTGTGACCCCCATGGAACTTACTCAGGACCCAGGTCTTGCACATATCTAGGGACCTTGGGGATGTGGAGGATACCCATTTCAGAGATGCACAGTCTTTCAATTACAAGTCCAAGTTGCTTGGACTGGGAGCTCCTCCACTGCCGTGATAAAAGCCATGACCAAGGCAACTTACAGAAGAAAGAGGTTACCGGGGCTTAGAGTTCCAGAAAGAGTCCATCATGGCGGGGGAGGCATGGCAGCCAAAGCAGGAAACTGGGCGATCTCATCTCCAACTACATACAGGAAGTAGAAAGAACAGGAAGTAGGGGGTGAGGATATAAACTCTCAAAGTGCACCCCCAGTGACATACTTCCTCCAGCAAGGCTTCACCTCCTAAAGGTTCCATAACTTCCTCACACAGCGCCACCTGCTGGGGACCAAGTGTTTGAACACATGAGCCTGTGGGGGACATTGCTCATTCAAACCACCGCAGCTGGGAAGGAGTGATGAATCTGATTTGGGGGCTGTCACAGGTGGTCCCACGGACATTCAGAAAACCACGCTGTGCCACTTTGCAGAGTAAGAATCAAGAGCCTAGGAGAGGAGATGCATAGGGTACTTTGTGCATGAAATACTGACTCAGGGCTGCCTGGTTTTGGGGAGAGAACCTGGAGATTCTGGTTTTTCTGTGTCTGTAGGATAGTTACTGATCAAACGTTTGCATTTGGATCCTCATACCATCAGTCACCAGGGAAATGCAAATTCAACCCAAAAGTTAGCATACCGAAACTAGCGACTAAAATAAACAGTGGTAATATTGAGTGTTGGTAAGGAGGCAGCCAAATGGCATTCCTCTTGGTGGGTGTTAGGATGTAAAATGGTACAGTGGCTTTAAGAACAGTTGGCAGTTTCTAGCAATGTACCTCCGCTGTCGGACCTGGCCCTTCTGCTTCTAACTGTATCTGCCTGAAAGAAATGAAAACGTGGGTAGTATACGTGTTCCTGACAGTGCTGTCCACCATCACCTCAAACTGGAGATGACACAGTTGTATATTGGTTGGCAAAAGCCATGAGCACACTTGGGCACACCCATTGAGCCTGTAAATGTGTTGTGTGTGTTCACTAGTTTTAACTGTCAACAAGACACAACCTCGATTCACCTCATTTAGAGTCTTTTTTTTTTTTTTTTGTGCTATAAGGAACTTTTTCTTTTTCTTTTTTTATAATTTTTTTCTTTATTATTATGTGTTTTAAATTTTATACATCAGCCATGGGTTCCCCGTCCTCCCCCCTCCTGCCCTCATCCTCACCTTCCCCCCAGCCCCTCCTCTCCATTCCCATGTCCTCCAGGATCAAGGCACCCCTGGGGATTCATTTAAACCTGGTAGATTCAGTACAGGCAGGTCCTGTCACCTCCTTCCAGACTGAGCAAAGTGTCCCTGTGTAAGCCAAGGTTTCAAACAGCCAGCTCACTGCACTAAGGGACAGATCCTGGTCCCACAGACTGGATGCCTCCCAAACAGATCAAGCTATTCAATGGGTCTCACTTATCCAGAGGCCTTGATCCAGCTGGGGGCCCACAGCCTTTGGTTTATAATTCATGTGCTTTCCATTCATTGGCTATTTGTCCCTGTGCTTTTTGCAATCTTGGATTCAACAATTCACGCTCTTGCAGACCCTCCTCTTTCTCGACAGTTGGACCCCTGGAGCTCCACCTGGGGCCTGGCTGAGGATCTCTGCATCCACTTCTATCAGTTATTGGATGAGAGTTCCAAGACAACTGTTAGGGTGTTTTGGCCACCTGATCACCAGACTAGGTCAGATCAGGCTTTCTCTCGACCATTGCCAGCAGACTACAGAGGATATATCATTGTGGATTTCTGGGGACCTCTTGAGCACTCTGCCTATTCCTGGTCTCATGTGGTCTTCATTTATCATGGTCTGTTATTCCTCATTCTCCCTTTCTGTTCTTGATCCAGCTGGGCTCTCCTGCTCCTCTAAGCTTTCTTTCCCTCAAATCTTGCCCTCATTACTCCCACTTGTCATCCAGGATTGTTCAATGTAGATCTCATCCATTTCTCTGTCATTGGGATGATCCTGGGTCTTTTCCTAGGTCCCGTTTTCCTAAGGTAGCTCTCCTGGAGTCTTGTGTAGCAGTTCTTTAGTCAATATATCTTAGTGTATTTCACTGCATCGGTGAGTATCCTTCCCATAATGATGTGAGTACATACCGTGTTTGTCCTTCTGAAGCTGGGAAACAAGCGCATCAGTCCTCTCCAAACACTTCCTGCGTGTGATCTCTGAATTTTTTCTACCACATCACCATCCGCAACCATTTGCTTTCGCAAAATCCCTGCGGAGTAAGTCATTATTGGTTTTCGTCTGGCTGATTTGAACCTACTCTGAGAATGTGTAATAATTGACTGGTGATTTTATACTTGTGAATGCGCCCCACTCACATCCGAAGTATAACGTCTGGCACTCCATATAGAGCTTAACTGGGTGTGCCCAGTGGTGTACTGTGCTCAACAAAAGTACTCAAATGTTTGTATGTTCCCTGACATTCCACAACCTCGTCCCAAATGGAGTAATGACCGCGCTGTGCGGCGTTAATCGATGCCTGAATGAGCATGACATACATCTATGCGGCTATCACAATGCTCCTAAAAGAGTGGCCTTTGATAACCTGACTCCATGAGGAGGAGTGTGGAGGACTGGGATATGGGATCCCACCTACTACTTTTCAAAGGACCTATGAGCGTGCGCCTTTCGATGCCCCCTAAGTGGCTTTGACTACTTAAGTCGTCTTGCACTCCACTACCAAGCAGGTGTAGGAGCTGAGGTGGAACACTCACCTGCCTCTGCGACATCCTCTCCAGCCATAAGTGTCTTCTGTGTGTTTTTGAATCTGCACCAATCTCGAGACAGGCACATGTAAAAGGTGGGTATAGAATCGTCAAGAGGCGTTTTGAATATATTAGAAACTTTCCGGATAATTAGGTGAGAGGCAATGCTTCGAGCAATACCTTGCAAAATTTGTCTTATCTCATTAAGAACCTCTCCCTCCTTGATATGACGAATTCCTTCTTGTATTAGTTTCTAATTGACCCGTGACTTCTCTTATAGTATTTGTGACTGCAAGATTGAGACTATCTGTTTGAATGTTAAATTCCCGTGTTCGACATGTTTCCTTAGTGGCCATCAAAAAGGCAATTCTTGGGTGGGGCATATCAGCCACCCTGTCGTTAAGAGCCCACGACTCTGATTGGTGGCAGTTTGTTGGTGACAGACCCCTTTCACATCCTTCTGATGATGGCAGGAGAGACCTATCACTCTGTAGTTCCCTAAACTGACTGCGTCTGTCAATGTGTGCTCTAAGAGCACAAGCTGAACATAACAGCTCTACATACAGCCTATATCTAATAGTGATTGGTACTTACTGTCAGCTGCTCCGGCTTGTCTGAACCTCGGTATGGGATTATTGTACATATAGGCAAGATTCTTTTGTCATTCTCTCTTTTGTGCTTGTATTTCCTAAAAGTACATTCCTACTTTCTCTAACTATCACGGTTCAGTAGTGTTGCAATTTATGTTTAGTTAGGTGGTCCTTTGATCCGATAGTGTGGTATATCAAAGTTTGTGCACAGAGGGCACGGTGACAGATATGGAATCATATTTGCAACGCATTCTCCTCATAACCTTAATATGACACAGTCCAGGTATTGGCCAGCTGCCTTTGTTGTAAGATGCCACCACCTGTTCTGTTTGTTTCGCCTGTGGAATTGTTGAACATTTATAGCGTCAGGATTCCCCCTCTGTATATGAAAAGTCAGATGTCTAGTAGCTACGGTGTGCGCAGCGCTGTTCTTGAATGTCAGCCATGCGTGCTCTCTCAGTCACACTTCTGATCCACCATTGGTCACGATCATATGGCCTAGTCATTTTATGCCTTGCTGTGAAGAGAGTACCCACAGCTCGCTTTTTAAGTGTAACCCACTCTCTATAGCTAGAAATGCTTGACTTTATTACAGGAGGGATATGTTATGGAAGCCTCCAAGAGGTTGTATTCTATTGGTAACAAGTGATCTTTGTTGGGACTATCTGTTGCGGGTTTCTTTGTGGTTTATCTCTATTAAGAAGGTATGAGTATTATTCTTTAGTCATCTGTGAAGAATTGTGTTGGTAATTTGATGGAATTGCGTTGAATCTGTAGATTGCTTTTGGTAAGATCGCCATTTTTACTATGTTAATCCTGCCTACCATGAGCATGGGAGATCTTTCCATTTTTCTGAATCTTCTTCAATTTCTTTTTTTCAGGGACTTAAAGTTCTTTGTCATATAGGTCTTCACATGCTTAGTTAGAGTAACCCCAAGGTATTTATAACATTTGTGGCTATTGTAAAGGGTGATGTATCTCTGATTTCCTTCTCAGCCTGTTTGTCTATTGTATATAGGAGGGCTACTGATATTTTTGAGTTGATCTTGTTGTATCCTGCTATGTTGCTGGAGGTTTTTATTAGCTGTATCAGTTCCTTGGTTGAATTTTTGGGGTCACTCATGTATACTATCATGTATTCTGCAAATAGGGAGAGCTTGACTTCTTCCTTTCAATTTGTATCCCCTTAATCTCTTTGTGCTGTCTTATAGCTCTGGCTAGAACTTCAAGTACTATATTGAATAAGTATGGGGAGAGGGGACAGCCTGCCTTGTTCCTGATTTTAGTGGTATTGCTTTGAGTTTCTCTCCATTTAATTTGATGTTGGCTGTTGGCTTGCTGTAGATTGCCTTTATTATGTTTAGGTATGTTCCCTGTACCTTTATCATGAAGGGGTGTTGGATTTTGTCAAATGCCTTTTCTGCATCTAGTGAGATGATCATGTGATTTTTTTCCTTGAGTTTGTTTATATGGTGTATTACATTGACAGACTTTCGAATGTTGAACCACCCTTGCGTCCCTGGGATGAAGCCTACTTGATCATGGTGGATAATTGTTTTGATGTGTTCTTAGAGTCTGTTTGCCAGAATTTTATTGAGTATTTTTGCATCAATGTTCATGAGGGAGATCAGTCTGTAGTTTCTCTTTCCTTTGCTTGCAATCTTTGTTTGGTGCTGTGGAGACAAGTGGCCTCTGTCAGGTCCCTGTGGACCTGTATGGTCACTGAGCCACTCAGCATAGGTACCTCTCCTAGGAGCTGTGCCCAGCTTCTCCTTAGGGACTTCCTCCTCTGCCTCCCCATCATACCCCTCTTCCTCTTCCAACTCCCCTCTTCCTCTCACCCTCTTTGTTGCGGTCACGGTCCTCCTCCCCCCTCCTCCCTATCATCACCCTCCTCCTCTCCCTCCTCCCCTTCCCTCTTCCCCCTCCTTCTCTTCCCCTCCTCCTCCTACCCCTTCTCCTCTTCCTCCCTCTCCTGCCCCTCCTCCTCTCCCTCCGCCTCCTCCTCTTCCCCACATTCCAGATGAATCTCACCTCCTTGACCCACAGCTGGACAGAGATGCAGTGAGGCCAGTTACAACCCATACATAGCATTTCTGTGTGAGATACTCATCCAGGGCTGGGCGGACAGTGATGATAGCTACTTAAGCAGAAGGACATGAGTTTGATCCTCGGGGGCTGGAGCGCAAGCTGGGGATGGCCAGTAATCCTAGTGCTGACAAGTGGGTCCCCGATGCTCACTGGCTGGCCAACAGAGACTAATGGCCAGTTTACATAATCTACAGAAACCCCCACGGGAGCCTTTTAGGTAGAGGCCTGAGAGAGGCTGGGAAGCCCCAGGTGACCAAAAGCCACTGTTTCCACCCGCAGCATGCCCACCTGGGCCAGATGTGGCCACAAGGGCTGTGTGTACTGACCATAACCCTCTCGGCAGCTCTGGGTATAATTTGCATTTCTGCTGTATGTGGAAACTGAGTCATGGAGATGTTGTGCCATTCCCATGGTCACACAAGGTCACACATAGTCTAAATCTGAACCCAACTGGTCATGCTCCTGCCTCCACACTGCACTGTCCTGTTGGATGTGGTTTCCTAACCAACCTTGGGGACTCCCCTTGGAAATCCCCATGGGGAGAGGCTAGGCTAGCTGTGACTGGTGGATAACAATGGCTCCAGTGGTCACTTGAGTATGTGATCAGCTGGATAGGTGGGTGCAACTCCCCAAGCCCCTGACCTGTATATTCCCTGCCTCATTCCTGGAGTTGGTGAGTTCAAAACCCCAGGGAGAGCCTTCCTGAGCCAATGCAAAGGACACTGTGGAGAACCCAAGCCACAGCCCTCAGGAAACCCACCCTTGAAACTATACCTAAGCAGCCTGTGAAGACAGCGAGACAGTCAGCACCCACCCTCACCCCTGTCCAAGCTCCCACGGGACACCAGCGTCCCAGCCTCACAGGCAGTGATGCCAACCAGAGCCACTGTGCACAAAGGAGACATGTCTCAGCTAATTTTGATTTTAATCTCTGAAAGAAGTGAGCTGCAACCTGGGTAGTCATTAGCAGAGAAGAAAGCACCTCTCTTCCCAACTCCTGACCCCGGGTGCCCGCTGGAAAATGGCTGCCACCCATGGCAGCTTCACTAATTTGGGCTAGAAGAAAAGGTCTTTGTGCCTCCTGCTCAAGGTTCACGACCTCGCTCCCCCCCCCCCCCGCCCCGTTCCCTGCTTCCCTGTGGGAGCCTGCTTGACTCTGGCTCTGGGAAGCTCAGGAGCCTCTGTGTGCAGAAGGTTCCCACTCAGTGCAGAGCAAGATGCCCTTGGGGAAACCCCGTGCTACCTCAGGGGCCTGAGGTGCCACTGTCCCTGGTTCCTTGCCCTGGGCAGAAGACATTTTCTGCTTGCAAATGAGGCTCTGAGCAGGAGAGAGAGAAAAGCCTCCCAGCTGCTGCCTGTGGCTGATATCAAGCCAAGCAATGTCCCCAATTACAGTGCACAGACTTCACTGTTGATTTTTGTCAAAATACCCATATCCCAGCAAGGAAGACCTTGTGCACAGTTTTAGACGCTCACCTGGGAAGGAGCAGAGGTGGGGGTGAGTGAGCTCAGCTGGTAAAGGTGCTTGCCACCAACCTGACTAATGACCTAAATTCAATCCCTGGAACCGGCATAGTCGGGGAAGAGAATAAACTCTCCAAAAGCTAGCCTCTGGCCTCCACACGCAAACCCCTCTCTTCTCTGAGTGCATGGATGGCCACTGACATCAGATTTTCAGCCTTTCTACCTAGACTCAAAACCAGGAAGTTTCCAAACCTCATAGCTGCCTAAGGACTGCACAGGCATCCAGCTTCCAGGATGGGGAACCTGAGTCTATACCTCTAGTGTGCACGGTGACCATGGTTGGATTGCACAGCTCCCGACTGAAAAGACAGTCCACTCAATCCTTTTTGGGGTATACATGCAAGCTCAGAGATAGCACATTCTGTAGGGGTGTGTGTGTGTGTGTGTGTGTGTGTGTGTGTGTGTGTGTGTGTATGTGTGTGTGTGTGTGTGTGTATGTGTGTGTGTGTGTGTGTGTGTGTGTGTTGCACATGCATGTACAAATTGGAAGTTGCGTCAAGAATAATCCTCGGGATCCCGTCTCTGCCTTCTAAGGCTAGAAGTACAGACGCTCCCACCCCCACCTGGCTTTTATTCAGGTTCTCGGGATTCAAACTCTGGTCCTCGCTCTCTTGTGTCAAGCACTTTCATCGCTGAGCCGTCTCCCTAGCCCCTACTCTGCCACTTCTCGGACTGCTGCCCCAACATGGCATTCAACCATCCATGAGGTTGAATCCATCTGTGTCATCTGTCCGCCCAGCATGCAGAGAAGAGGCCAGCTTCAACAAGATGTGGCTGAGCCTGGGCTCTGTACATGCGGCTAATCCCACCCCACTAGCCCCAAGTGCCTCCCCAGACCCGCCCAGCTCTCTGTTCTCCGACGACGATCTTGCCAACCTCTAAGCACAAGGAACTCAAACTACACATCTTGAAGGGATGGCTGAGCCCAAGGCTGGAACATGAAATGCACCACACGGTCCCAGAAGGACTCCCGCCGGGCAGCAGGAAAGTGCTCGGAAGCAGATGGGGACATGGTCGTGGATGTGAGGCCGCCGGAAGGAGCGGTCCATGCCCAAGGGTGGGATGACTTTGAATATGACATCTCATGACAAACAACTCATGGGAGGAAGCACATCAAATCCACAACAAAGAGAGGGCCGCAGAGCTGGCTGGACAACCCAAGAGAGCTGGAGGCCTCACCTAGCCATCAGGCAATGGACTGCATCTGTGGTAGTTGGGTTATAGAGGTGGGTTACCATGTTTTCCTCTTTGTGACACTCTGCCGACTCCCTATTACCTGTCCTGGAGATAGCACCTGCCTTCTGCTCCCCTCCTGGACACCAGCAGCCTAGAACTCCCATCTGAAGCATCCTCCTGTCTCACACCCTGACCCACAGCAAATGAAAGGACAGAATTGCTTTTCTCCTGTAAGATTTTTCACAGGTATTTAAATTGACTTGAATCCCAACTAAGGCCCACAGAGACAGCTCAGTCAGTAACCTGGCTGTCTTTCAAGCAAGAGGACCAGGATTCCATCCCCAGAACCCATGTCAAAAGAGCCAGCCATAAACTGGACATGATGATGCACGGCTTTAATCCCAGCACTTGGAAGGCAGAGATGGGTAGATCTCTGTGACTTTGAGGCCAGTCTGTTCTACAGAGTGAGTTCCAGGACAGCCAGGGCTACACGGGAAACCCTGTCTCAAAACAAACAAACAAAAAAACAACAAAAAGCCAGACATAGTGACACAAGTTTGTCATCCCAGATCTGGGGAGGTAGAGGCAGGAGGAGCCCTGGGATTCGATGGCTAGCCAGCTTAGCTTAATCTTAGCCAATGAGAGACCCTGTCTCACAGGAGAGATGGATGGCACCTGAGAATGAGAAATGACATCTAAGGATGCTTTCTGGAACACACACACACACACACACACACACACACACACACACACACACACTTTCCCTCTCTCTCTCTCAATAAGCTTAGATTTTTAAATCACCATGCCTAAGCGGCAGACACCTTCTCTTCTAACCAGAAAGTCAAGCTGACCATTTTTGCCAGGCTGGCCTGGCTTCCCCATACATCAGGAACAGGGCAAGCACAGGGGGTGAGCTGAAGAACCTGGTGCACCCTGGGTAAGAATTCTGCCAACGACCATGCACACCTGCCTCTATCGCACTCCATATCGGAGAACACATAAGCAGTGTTCAGCCCGCCTTCCCAAAATAGCCCAACAGACAAAGTAGGAACAATCCTGCCTGAAAGGCCTTGATGGTGGTGATCGAGGTGGTGATGGTAGTGATGGTGGTGATGGTGATGATGGTGGGGGGTAGTAGGGGTGTGTGTGTGTGTGTGTGTGTGTGTGTGTGTGTGTGTGTGTGTGTGTGTGTGTGTACGTACTCATGTACAGGTACATAAGTGGAGGCCAGAGGTTGGTAACACATGCCTTCTATTGCTCTCCACATTCTTCTTCGAGACAGTTTCTCCCACTAAACCTGAGGTTTGCCGACTCCACGAGAATGGCCCCAGGAAATCCCCCAGCCCTCAGCAGGGGGATTACAGGCATGCACAACCATGCCCAGCTTTTAGCCGGGTGCAAGGGATCCAAACCTGGGTCCTCACACTTGCATAGTAAGGTGTTTTCCCCACTGAGCCATCTCCCCAGACCCCAGAGAGTCTTTTTATTGGGGCTTCTGGAAGCCCTGGAGACAGGTATGCAACATTAAACGGCCCCAGACTCTGGGACTCCGGTACCCGGCTGCAACCATGACATCATCTTTCATTTTTAAAACTGCTCCACTCACACTTGACTCATGGAGACACAGGAAACCATTTCTCAAATCAACAAGCCCATTAGCAGACGGACAGAGGGTGCCCTCAGAAGCCTCTACCGTTAGATAAGACCCACAGCGGATGCCAGGGAAGGGAGAAGGACAAGGTGCTTCTCTGTGCACTGGCTACTGTTGCCACAGCAACGAGGGGCCACTGGGAGAGAGTTCCATGGGCCCCAGGGCCAGAGCTTCCGGAACAGAAGGACTTGGCATCCATCAGGGTGGGGCTTGGTGGATCGAAGGAGATAAATTACAGGTACCTGAGAGTAACCCACACTTCTTCAGGGCTTCCTCAAAGGCTCCGTGCCTCAGTGTGCCCCATCTATAAAATGTAAAATGTAAGGCAAGGCACGCGGTAGAGGTTAAGGAGATCATAAGGTAATCCAACATCAGGGGACACCCAACCATTCTGCTGCAGCACAGACGCAGCCCACACAGCCATCTTGGTCCAGGTCCCTCACCAAGACATCATGCTGAATACGTGCACAAAACCAAAGATAGTCTGCCATGACTTCACATGGATGGCCCAGCAATCGGGTCCCACCCTGTAGACCCTCTTCTGTTGGACTGTACACACTCCCATGGAAGGGGGCCAACATACTCTCCCCTGGAGCCTGGATGGCCCCAGGACTGCAGTGGGAGAGACTCCTGGTAATGTGTGCCCAAGTCCTCGAGGCTACACAACCCTTGCCTGTTCAAGACACTCTCCTTTGCCAGATATGGGCCACCATATTGTGAGGAAGCCAGAAACCTGGGGGAGACACCAGGGAACCCCAGCCCAGCCAAGGACCCACCAGACACCCTCAAGTTAATCTCTGCCCACCACATCTGAACAGTGGTGTGTGCATGCCCCCGTCTCCGGCCACTCACCCACAAAATGAATACGTGTAAATTTGAGAAATTTTCATAGGATGCTTGGCAGCCTCAAGAGTCCTGGAGGAAACAGAGAAGGACAGATGGAATACCAAGTGTGATGCCCGGGACAGAGAGGATGATCAGGAACCTGCTCTGAACAAGTATGACATCCTGAGGCTCTGAGGCATCGTGGGCTCAAACATGAAAGAAGTTTTAAGCGGATGAACTGCAGGTTCAAAGGCCCTGTGGCAGAACCAAGCTGGGGGGGGGGGTTTCCAGGGACAAGAAGCCAGGGGTGAGTCATCAGACAGGAAGTCTCAGACATGACAGGAATGCCACTTATTTAGGGAATTCATTCCAGGACCCTGGCTTTTACACAGAAGACGACGGAACTGCTGGAAGGTTCTGAGCATGGGTGGAGCCGGCTGCAACTTTCACTTAGCAAAACTATGCAGGTGGTGGTCACAAACAAAGGTTGGGGTGGGGCTGGGGTATGGCGGGGCAACCAGAGGCTACTCCAGCCATCTGAGCAAGCGATCAGGTGGACTGGAAGCAGGGTGGAAGTGAGGAGAAGGTGTGAGACCGGCTATACTGTACTGTGAAGAATAAAGGGTGATTCTAGATCTTTCCAGCTGGATACTTAGAAAGAAGGCATCACTATCAGCGGGCCTCCCCACTGTGGTGGGAATATTATTTTAACCTAGGCGAAGATGTGTGACATTTGTTTATGCTACAGACTATTACCTTAACTGTGTATACAGGTGTGTTACTTTGGTTTATGCTGCATTTGTTTAACTATGTAAAGATGTGTTGCATCTGTTTCACCTTGCCTGCGTAAGGCACCTGATTGGTCTAAGAAAGAGCTGAGCGGCCAATAGCTAGGCAGAGAAAGGATAGGTGGGGCTGGCAGGTAGAGAGAATAAATAGGAGGAGAACTCTAGGCTCGAGAAAGAAAGAACCAATGAATGAGAGAGGAGGAGGAGGAGGAGGAGGAGGAGGAGGAGGAGAGAATGAGGAACACACCTGGGGCAAGAAGCCAGGCAGACACCAGACGAACAGACGGACAGACAGACAGAAGCAGTGAAAGTAAGATACACAAAAGTAGGAAAGGTAATAAGCCCCAAGGCAAAAGATAAACAGGTTAACTGAAGTTTAAAGAGCGATCCAGAAATGTGCCTAAGCTAGGCTGAGCACTCAAAACTAATAATAAGTCTCTGTGTCATGATTTGGGAGCCGGTTGGTGGCCTAAAAGAAAAAGCCTGGCACATCCCACTACCTGTCCCAGATGGCCCAGATGAAGATGGCTGCGTCTGGAAACTGAACTGCATACAGCATGCTAGCGCAAGCCTACAAAAAGATAAAAAGCCTCTACCTGAGTCTTAGGAAAATGTAATAAAGAATTAACGACCTGAGACTCATGGAATCCCACTCAAGGTTTTCCTGTATGTCAAGACTTCTTAGACTATTAACTTCCAACAGGAAACCCCACCCCCCAGCTCCAGGATCTGTGAGCGCTGGTGCACAGTGACCCAGCTAAGTCCTCTAGTCTGGGCTTTTGGGCCATGGACCCCACCTTGGCTGCTCTTCCTGTCTCTGTGATAAAATGCTCTGACAAAAAGTAACTTAAAGGAGAGACAATGTGGTTTTTAGCTCATAGTTCAAGTCCATTGTGGAGAGGCGTCCAGAGGGCAGCTGGAGCTTGAAGCCCTTCACAACAAGAAACGGACAGACATGAATGCCAGCCAGGGCTCAGCTCGCTTTCTGCATCTTACACAACCTGGGGAGCCCTGCCGAGGGAATGGTCCAGCCCACCACGAAGGTAGGTCTTCCCACTTCAACTAACATCATCAATAGAGTCCCCCATAGGCAAGCCCAGAGGCCCACCTTCCAGGTGACTCTAGACTCTGTCATGTTCACAGTCAACACTAACCATGACAGACCCCAAAGGACCCGCACCCTCACGGGCAAAGCCAGGCACACAGAAGGCCCCTTTCTAGGTCGCGCTCACTCTTAAGACCCCACCCCACCCCCAAATGTTACCATTACCCTCACTTTCTCCCATTTTAAAATCCGGTATCAGAGGCCCTGAGAGGTTAAATCACTCACTCGTGGTCACACAATAAAGACTTGAACCTTAGCCAGCTGATTTTGAAACCTAATATGGTTACTTAGCAAAGGTAGCCACTAAAATCAGATGCTGGGACCCAAGAGCTGAATGCTTAATGTTATTTAATTAACATAAATTTAAGGCTACAAGCCAAGACTCAGCTCCCTATCTGGAGCAGTGGGGACACTGTAAGATCTCCCTTTTTTTGTTTTACGTTTTTATTTCTTAGGTGAAGGGGGGGGTTCCACCATGACGTGGAGGGGGGCAGTCAGAGGACAATTTTCAGGAGTCAGTTATCTCCTGCCACCATGTAGGCACCAGGGATCAAGTCATCAGGCTTGGCAGCAGGCACCTTTACCTGCTGAGCCATCTTGGAGCCCTGAATCACTATGTTTATTCTTTTTTATTATTTTTATGCATGTGATGTGAGGGGTTGGGTGTGCCATGGCGCATGTGGATGGTCAGAGAACAACTTCCAGAGTTTGTTTTCTCTGTCTCCTTTTGCATGGGTCCCAGGAATACAACTCAGATCAGCGTGTTTGCGTGGCAAGCCCCTTTAACCTCTGAGTTGTAACAAGCTGGTGCAAATGCTCTGAGCTTGAGATGGGATTTAAATCCTCAGCAGATTTCAAAGCGTGAAAAATAATGAGAAAACAGGAGGCTGGAAAGACAACTCAGGGGCTAAGGGCATCTGCTGCTCTCACAGAGGACCAGTGTCCAGTTCCCAGCAACAACATGGTGGCTCATAACTACCTATAACTCCAGCCCCAGGGGATCCAATGCCTTCTTCTGGCCTCTGAGGGCACCCGTACACACAAGTACATACCCACACACAGACAGACACACTGACACACATACATGTACACACACCCACACACAAAATGAAATATTTTTTAGTGAAAAAGTCTTACGCATATGCTGATCTCAAGGAAAAATATATATTGTGTTGTTGTTGGGGTTTTTTATTATTCTTTTGGTCTTAGCTCTTTTGGGGGGCTTGCCTCCCAGCTACCAAATAAATCACACACAGAGGCTTATTCTTAATTATAAATGCCCAGCCTTAGCTTGGCTTGTTTCTTGCCAGCTTTTCCTAACTTAAATTATCCCATCTACCTTTTGTGTCCGGGCTTTTTCCTTTTCTTACCTCTGTATATCTTACTTTCACTCTTACTCCTAGGCTAGATGGGTGGCTGGGTGGCTGTGTGGCTGGGTGGCTGGGTGGCTGTGTGGCTGGCTGGGTGGCTGGGTGGCTGGGTGGCTGGGTGGCTGGGTGGCTGGGTGGCTGTGAGGCTGGGTGGCTGGGTGGCTGGGTGGCTGTGTGGCTGGGTGGCTGGGTGGCTGGCTGGGTGGCTGGGTGGCTGGGTGGCTGGGTGGCTGTGTGGCTGGGTGGCTGGGTGGCTGGGTGGCTGGGTGGCTGGCTGGCTGGCTGGGTGGCTGGGTGGCTGGGTGGCTGGGTGGCTGGGTGGCTGGGTGGCTGGGTGGCTGTGTGGCTGTGTGGCTGGGTGGCTGGGTGGCTGGGTGGCTGGGTGGCTGGGTGGCTGGCTGGGTGGCTGGGTGGCTGGGTGGCTGGCTGGGTGGCTGGGTGGCTGGGTGGCTGGCTGGGTGGCTGGGTGGCTGGGTGGCTGGGTGGCTGGGTGGCTGGGTGGCTGGGTGGCTGGGTGGCTGGGTGGCTGGGTGGCTGTGTGGCTGGGTGGCTGGGTGGCTGGGTGGCTGGCTGGGTGGCTGTGTGGCTGTGTGGCTGGGTGGCAGTATGGCTGTGTGTCTGGGTAGCTGCGTGGCTGGGTGGCTGGGTGGCTGGGTGGCTGGGTGGCTGTGTGGCTGGGTGGCTGTGTGGCTGGGTGGCTGGGTGGCTGGGTGGCTGGGTGGCTATGTGGCTGGGTGGCTGGGTGGCTATGTGGCTGGGTGGCTGTGTGGCTGTGTGGCTGGGTGGCAGTATGGCTGTGTGTCTGGGTAGCTGCGTGGCTGGGTGGCTGGGTGGCTGGGTGGCTGGGTGGCTGGCCCCTGGCATCCTCCTTTCCTTGTTCTCTCACTCTTTCTTCTTCTCCTCCCAGATTTCTCCTTGTATTTATTCTCTCTGCCTGCCAGCCACACCTGTCCTTTCTCCTGTCTTGCTATTGGCCGTTCAGCTCTTTATTAGACCATCAGGTGTTTTACACAGTCACAGTCACCCAGCTTCACAGAGGTAAACAAATGCAACATAAAAGAATGCAGCACATCTTTGCATCATTAAACAAATGTTCCAGAGCATAAACAAATATAACACATCTTAAAATAATTTTCTACAATATTAAATATACTTGTTTAACTAAAATACATTTTTTAGATTTCTTTTAAATATTTATTGTTTTTAATTTACATGTTTGAGTGTTTGCATGTACCTCTGTACCCTATGTGGGCAATGCCAATAGAGGCCAGAAGAGGGCATCAGATTCCCCCAGAACTAGAGTTACAAGTGGTCGTGAGCCACCTTGTGGGTGCTGGGAATTGAACCCAGGTCCCTGGCAAGAGCAGCCAGTGCTCTTAACCACTGAGCCATCTTTCCAGCCCCAATAAAATATTCAATCTCTTTACCTGCTTGTTTTGGGGTGTTTTGTTTTGTTTTGTTTTGAGACAGTCTTATACCATCACCTGAGCTAGCCTGAAATTCACAATCCTCCTGCCTCAGCCTCTGAGTACTGGGATAGAGGCATGAGTCACCCTGCCTGGCTTCTTTTAGCTTTAGTAACTGCTGCTGGAAAAGCTCACACACAAGGCTCACTTGACACTTTTGATCACGCTGTTCTGAGTAATTCTACCCCTAAGGAGATGCATCTCATTTAACTTGGGAAGAAACACCTTCCTCTCTCCCATTTCACAGAAAGTAAAACCAAGTCCATCTTTCACAAGCCTCAGGCAGAGAGTCACAGTCAGATCAGGCTCAGGCTTTTCCATTTGAGATTGCCTCCTTGGGGCAGGGTCCCAGAAGTGAAGTCACTAGATACACAATTAATGTTCAATCCCACTCACCCCTGCCTGGCTTGCTCCCAACAACCAATATCGCCAGCAACACAGGGCTGCTCCTGTCACCATCTACCACAGGTTTATGGGTAAAGAAGCCTAATCACCATGTACCACGGCCACTACACCAGCTCACAGAACCACAGCCGCTCTACCACAATTCACAGCACCATGGCCACTGCACCACAGCTCACAGGACCACAACCATTATATAAAAATAAACAAATAACAGAACACATGACCCCCTAAGCACCATTCTTTCGCGCCCAGCAGCCCCCTCCCATGACCCACACCTCAGTTTTCCTCTGAGATGCCACAGTTTGGCTAGTCATGTGACCATACTTCTACCCACCTCAGTGAGCTCTGAGGCAGGTACATGACACAAATAAGCCCAGTGAGAGTCTCTGTCGTGCGCGGTGAAGGAAGAAGAGCCTCTTCTCTGTTAGAGGCTACACGGATACCACCAGTTTGGACTGACACAGGCCACTCCTTCAAAGGGCCACCTCAGTAAGAGGCCAACCAGGAGACAAAGACTGGAAGGGACTAAGCCCTGCCCTGTCATTTGAGAACCTGGATTGTGCTGTTCTTAAAGTAAGCTCACCCCAATTTCAGCCTGTGAACTTTTCTCCTCTCTTAGAGCCAGAGTTTCACGTTGGGTCTCGGTGTTTAGGGGTTCCGTTAGTTTGGGCTTGTTTTCTCCTTTTTTGAGATTTATTTATTTTTATTTTATGTGTGTAGGGTTTTTGCCTGTATGTACCTATGTGTACCATACACATGCCTGACACCCTCAGGGGCCATAAGAAGGGTGTTAGATCCCCTGGGGCTGGAGTTACAGGTAGCTGTGAGATACCATATGGGTGCTGGGAACCGAACCCGGGTCCTCTGCAAGAGCAGCAGATGCTCTTAACCACTGAGCCATCATGTGTGGGATCCATCCCACAGTACAACTTCCACACATACAACATGGCACAGTGCCCAAGTGTAAATGTGCATACACACACACACACACACACACACACACACACACACACACGACTAAAAACGTTTTTAAAAGACTCCATAAACACCACCTTGAGGACATCAGTCCCTCCTAGATACTGCTTTCTTACCCAGTGCCCAATATGGTCCACAAAAAAAAAAACCAATTTCAACCTAACCTCTTGCAGGAGGCCACCTCTATGAAAACAAGTCAAAATGAACCATTTCCCGCTTCACTCCAGGTTATAAAGCTTCAGGGCTCTCGCTATCCATCCCTCTGTCATGGCCATTTCAAAAGCAAAATGGGGACTCAAACTGTTCCTAGGCAACAAATTACACACCTGTCGGCGGAGGGGAAAAACTAGAACACGGACTGCAGACAGGAACGGGCACCATTTCTCCCTAACGCCAAAGCCGCCTCTATGGTGGAGTGTGGGGCAGTCTGAGCAGTCAGCTTTCCCCAGGTAAGAGACGCGCAGCCTGGAAGTTTTTAAACCGTGACACGTAACACAAGCAAGGACTTCTGAAGGGCGTCCAGTCCAGCTTCAGATGTGGCATTCATTCTGTATGGCTGTTTGGGCATGACTGTGGCCTCATGACCACGACCTCATGAGGTTTCTCAGGGTTGCCATAGCCAAGCTGGGACCCATAAGAGGAAAGTGAGCCATGTGCCTGGTCTCTTCCCACAAGAGTGCCAACGTCACAGGCTCTTGCTTTTAGTGTAACTAAGTCCAGAGCTGGGGAGATGGCTCAGTAAAGTGCTAGCCACTCAAGCATTAGGACCTAAGTTCAAATCCCCACACCCACATTAAAAAAAAAAAAAATGCAATTCTGGTTAGAGTCCACAATCCCAGCACTGGGGACGAAGAGACAGAGGAGGGATCCCAGGAGCTCCGTCTTCAAAATAAAAGTGGATAGTGAGTGAGACACCCAACACTGGCCACTGGCCTCTGTGTGAGCACATGCACGCACGAAAGCCTAGCCTCTCTGCCTTCATTTGTGTCTGTCCCCTTGATGCCGGTCTTCCCCCTGTCTCTCCATCTGAACACGTTAATCATTTCAGGAGTCTAGAATGCAGAAATTCCTAACCAATCCCACTCCAGTTCCAGGCTGAAAGCACAGAGATTAGCCACAGTCCTGACCCCTCAGTCAGCCTGGGTTCTAGAACAGCAAGTCTTCTGTGGCAGAACACAATCCACTTCACACACACATGCACGTGCACACACACACACACACACACACACACACACACACACACACACACGGGGGTGGGGGGACACAATGATCTAGATGAAGAGGTTGCCCCCTGGAACACACCAACTTTTGAGAAGCAGCCTGGTCCCCTTAAGTCATGATTGATAGTCTAACAACTTCTAGACCACCTTGCAGGCCCAGAGCTGAGACAGTGATAGCCGGACTGCTTAGCCACATGTCCCTCCTGCCCTTAAGCTAGCCCTTCTTCTGCTTAACAAGTACCCTGGAGACGAGCATGGGGTGCCAGAGGACCCTCTCCTGCCCATGTGCTGGCTAACTCCTTACTTTGCTTATTAATATTACTTTTGTTACTTTAATTGGGGTCATGTGACCAAGCATGGCTATGGCAGCTAAGACCAAGACTTGTGCTCTGCATCTCTGGCCACACTGAGGGCATCCACAAGGCCTCACTCTCATGACCCTATCACCTCTACACACCATCACAGAAGGCATGAGGGTGGCAGCCTGAAGCCAGGGAGTGGGGATATGGCCACTCAGCCCCACCCTCCCTGTCCTGAAACCAACTGTGTCACGTGACCCAGCCGCTGGAGTGACTTCCTTCATAGTCACAACTCTGTCTTCAGACCTCTCTACCTTGCACACCCAAGACTCCAGCATCTCCAACCACAAGTTCAGGCTCTGGAGAATTCTTGCCCTTCTGCCGGATGGAATGTTCCAGGGCATTCTCTATGACATCACTTGTCACAGAGAGAATGGACAAGCAGCCACAGGAGATTGGCTGCATGGGGGTAAAGGGGAAGGAGGTGTGTCAAGACACACAGAATTTACACCGCAGAAAATCAAACAGCCACATGCAAGCAGCATGGATGAGCCCTGGGGACATTGCAGAGAAGCATGCTTCAGAAGCCACACCCTTTATGGAAAGTTTCTAGACATGCATGAAATGTAACGCAACTTAGGGTAACATATGTGGCCAACAAACTTAAGAAAACCTGCTGAGGGGCCAGAGAGATGGCTCAAGGGTTAGGAACACTGGCTGCTCTTGCAGAGGACCCTGGTTCGATTCCCAGCACCCACACAGCAGCTCACAACTGTCTGTAACTCCAGTTCCAAGGGATCTAATGCCCTCTTTTAGTGTCTGTGAGCACTACATACATAAGGTATACATACAAGCAGGCAAAACACCCATATACAGGGCCAGGTGGCAGTGGTGCAGGCCTTTAATCCCAGCACTCACAGGCAGATCTCTGAGTTTGAGGCCAGCCTGGTCTACAAAGGGAGATCCAAGACAGGCACCAAAACTACACAGAGAAACCCTGTCTGGGGGGTTGGGGGGGAACACTCATATACATAAGATGGAATAAATAATTACACAAAGAAAACAGGCTGAATTCAAACAATGATGATCCCGAGGGGAAATGGAGAAGCATGAAGGCATAGACAGGAATCTAGAACATGTGGAAGCCTCCATCCACCCATTGGAACCGGCATTTTCTATGACTATAGTTGGGTACTGGCTGCTCAGTTTTCATCAAAATGTCCTCTGCCCCTCTTTGCTTGCTGGGAATGTTACATATATATGTTCGAGACAGGCTCCATCAATCGACAATGATTGAAAATTGAAGCTGGCCTTCCCAAGTGCCTGCCATTAGGAAGTCCGGTCATCGCAGAAGCAGAAAGAGCTACAGGGATGAGTGATGGCCTCAACACCAGCCGAGACGTGCTGAACGCTGGTTTACATTTTGTTCCAGTTTTAGATTCCAAAACAGACCAAACCCACACACTCTGCTGAAGAAACCATCGCTGTCACACACCCAGACACCTCGGTGGCTGTGACTTTAAGAATGACAAAAAGCACAATAGATTATAAATGAACAATGGAACATTGCAGCCAGGGAATACTCTATCCCAGAGCCTCAAGAAGGGCCCCAAGGTGGCCTTTGCTACTATAGTGACTTACAGTGTCAGAAAGTCTGTCTCCATCCCTCCAAGTCCTGGTGGCCGGAGCCTGGATGCTTCCTGGAGCCATGAAGACTTGGGAGAAGCTGAATGACCCTGATGAAGTCACTGGATGTCTCTGTGCTTCAAAATTTGTAAGTTAAGATGATTTAAAAAAAAAAAAAAAAAGAACCCGGGGCTGGAGAGATGGCTCAGCGGTTAAGAGCACTGATTGGTCTTCCAGAGGACCCGGGTTCAATTCCCAGCACCCACATGGCAGCTTACAATTGTCTGTAACTCCAGTGCAGGCTAAAACACCAATAAAACACCAATGCCCATAAAACAAAAATTATAAATAAAAAAAAAAAGAACCCATTTCACAGGAGGGCTGTTCTCAGATGTGGATGCATAAATACTGGAAAGCACCCAGAATAATTGAACCTGGAAAATAACAGGCATGTGACTAGTCAGACACGGCTGTCCTGAGTGGCATCGGAAAGCAGTATGGTCCTCTTGATTCAGAGCTAGACAAAGTAAAAAACCCACAATCATGCAATGGGTGGAGCCTCTGTAATCCCAACCTAAGAAGGCAAAGTCAGGGGATCCCCAGAGCAAGCTGGCTAGGGAGGAGACTCACTATATCAGGAGCTCTGGGTTTGATTGAGAGACCCTGTCTCAATAAATAAGATAGAAAAGGAATGGAGGACAATTCCTGACATTATCTCCAGGCCGCCACAGGCACGAGCACGCACACGCGCACATGCACACGCACACGAAAAACGGAGGCAGGGGGCATCCCAGCTTGGTGGCTTCAGGTACATCCTACGCCCTCCAGAACTTCAGTAGACATCCCTTGTAAAATGGAGATGACAGTCATCGCAGGCAGGCCACGTGAGGGCACAGCACACATGTGCACACAGACATATTTACACACATGCAAACTACTCATGCACATACAAGTTAATAAACCCTTTTTTAATTATTGAAACAACCATGAACGTCATTTGCGAAGGGTGGCTGAGGGTTCCCTCCCAGCATGGCTACAGCAGTCAGAGCAACCAACATTGAGCACAACTGTGAGCCCACAATGGGATGCCACCCAGACTGGGGTTCTCTAAAGGGAAAAGAAATCTCTATGGGATGGGTAGAAAGTTCTGGAAGGTACGGATTACGGAGCGAAATGAACAGCAGAATGCATACACCACACAGTCCCTAGGGTCTCCTAGAGGAGATGGTTTTGCTCCAGCTTCTCTATTGTCCTTTCTAAAGAGCTCGAAGGTTATGAAGCCCCTAACTTCAGGCAAAGAGAAAGCTTTTAGTTTCTGCTGCCTCTTCCTGAGCTGGGCTTCATCCTTCTACCTGCATTTTCTGCTTAAATGTCAAACCAGGGAAGAAGCATCCCCGGGAGCAAGCTAGCAAGCAGATTGAAGGCCCTTTCTGATTTCTTATGTATATTGATCTACATGTATTTTTAAAAGTGCGGAAAATGGTATGTTATCACCATGTCGGTGCTAGATATTGAAGTCCTTTCATTGCCTTATGGAGACTAGAGGAGACAATGTCAAAGTATGCTCCCAAAAGATATCCACGTGTTCATATCCCCAAGCCTATGGGCCTGTTGTCTCATGTGGTTAAAGGGTTTTCAGAGCTAGGAGTGATGGTGCATGCCTTGGGAAACAGAGTCAGGAGGATAGCAAGTTCAAGGCCAGCCTGGGCTGCACAGCTTGATTCTGTCCCAGAACAAGGAAAGGGGGTTTTGTAGACGTCGTTATGATATTAAAGGTCTCAAGATGGGTGGGAGATAATGTGGTAAAACTCCTAAGGAGAATGCGTACAAGGATCTTGCAGCATCCTTTACTAGCAAAGAAAGAAAAAGAACAGTCTAGACACCAGGCTAGGGGTGTGACTCTGTCAGTTAAAGTGTTTGCTTTGTAAGCATGAGGACTTGATTTTGTTCCCTAAAACCCATACAAAAAGCCAGGTGGTGTGGTGCAAGCTTGTAATCTCAGAACTGGAGGGAGATGGAGACACATCGATCCTTGGGCTCAGTGGCCAGCTAGTCTAGCCTGCTGGAGGGATACCTAAGAGATCCCGTCTTGAAAACAAGGCAGATGGGCAGTTGGAGAGATGGTTCAGTGGCTAAGAGCACTGACTGCTCTTGCAGAGGACTGGGGTTCATTCCCAGCATCCACACAGTAGCTCACAAGCATCTGTAACTCCAGATCCAGGGGATCCAATGCTCTCTTCTGACCTCCACGGGCACTTTATACACATGGTGCACATACAGGAAGCAGGTACACACACACACACACACACACACACACACACACACACTTAATTAATTAATTAATTAATTAAAAACTCATCCCAGTGTTTTTCAGAAGCTTTATCCACACTGCAGAAGGCAGCATGGCCATCAGAAGGGAAGAATTAAGGCTTTGCATCCAGAGTAGAAAAGTCCAGAGCGGTTTACTCAACGCCACAGTGTGTGCACAGGGCTGTGCTGGACACACTCAGCAGAGGCAGGCACACGGAAGGTACTAAGAACACCATGCATGAGCAACTGAGTCAGCAAACAGAAGCAAGGAGAGACAGCTTCCTGGGAGAACATCTCCAGGCGGCCTCTGGGGAAAGGCCAGGAGGCTGGAGAATGGTGGTGGTGGGAGAGAAGATCCTCTTTTTTTTATTACTTCTTGGTTTTGTACGTTAATTGTGCAGAGCAGGGTTTCCCCCATAGCGTTTCATTACATGAACTCAATACGCACCGGCCATTCCTCGTCCTCCATTGGTCTTCCTTACCTCCCTCTGCTGGACCCCACTCCCTTCTTCTGTACCCCAACAATTCTTTATTTACCCCTCTGTTCTGCCCACGCTCCCTCTAAGCCACCAGTTCTGAACCTCCCTGACGCTGCAACCCTTTAATACAGCTCCTCACGTTGTGGTGACCCCCCCCAAAACCATAAAATCATCTTCCTTGCTACTTCATAACTGTAATTTTGCTGCTGTTATGGATCATAATGTAAACATCTGATATGCAGGATCTCTGATAATGAGACCCCTGTGAAAGGGTCCTTAGACAACCCCTCCCCCAGGGGCGGGGTCATGTCCCACAGGTTGAGAACCTCTTATAGGTACACACTGGTTGCCTTTCCGAGCCTGGCTTATTTCACTTAAAACAAGGATGCCCAGTCCATTCACCCTCCCAGAAGATACTCGATCTAATCCTCAGCTCATCCCTACTGAACGTTTGGATCATGTTAGTCTACTGGGGGGGGGGGGGGGGAGGGCCATGGAAATAACAAGACCAAAGCCTCACCTATGGGACACAGACACCATGCTCCTCTGTGAGCACTGTATCCCTAGGAAACAGGGGTGGGGGTGTGCGGAGGGCTGGGCGGGCCTAAGTGGGGCAGAGAGTGGAGGGCCACAAACCACAGGTAAAAGGTGGACATCTGAGTCCCAGCCTGGAAGTTCTGAAGACTCCACTCCCTTCCCTGGGCCTTGGTTTCTTCATCAACAAAATGAGTATGTTATTACCAAATTCTGCCCTAAAACCCTAGAAACTTCCATTAGAGGTAAATGTAGTTCAGAACCAAATCATCTCCCTAGCACACACCACTAGGGTCTCATGTCTCCCCAGACCACACTGCCTGTGTCCTGTGTCTCCCTGAGACGGGGAATGAATGCTCCCGATTTCTGCACATACCAAGACGCACCGCAGACAGCTTTGGCACAGAGGCCCTCATCCTTCCCCAGTAATTTATGGCCTGGATGTGGCCCTATCGACACTTCATTACAGAGACTGACAGCCACGGTAATTACGTCTTTCCGCGGCCAACTATTCATCCTCTGTATCTTCGCGGTTCCTATCACGTCCGGTCCTTTGTCAAGGACAGCTGGGCATCTTCCGGTCACGCCCCAGCTAATAGGCACAGAGCAGGAACCTGAGTCTAACAGAGGTGACTCCAGTTTCTCGGTCAACTTTCAGACGTTAGAAACACGTCTCCAGAATATGATGATGAAACCTACCCAATGGGTTGACAGAGATCCAGACTCCTGGACTCCTGGCGCTCAAAAAGCTGAGCTGCAATCTGACCAGGAGGGTTTGCTGAGGAAACAGCACCTGCTTTGGGGAGAAGGACAACCCCGCCCTGCCTGTGACAGAAGAGTCTATATCACCCCAGTCTTAAACAGCCAAGTCCCCTGGGATGTCTAAAACAGGGGGCCCATGGGAAAGCTGACAAAGTGGAACTGCACCCACACATCAAAAAATGCAAGCTGCTGCCCAATGTGCAGGACGCTGGCTAGTGCTGGGGCTCCCCTGGACTCTGAGGTTTTGCAGGAGTGGATGAAATACGCTCACAAGGGGCGGTGGTGGCGCACCCCTTTAATCCCAGCACTCGGGAGGCAGAGGCAGGCGGATCTCTGTGAGTTCAAGGCCAGCCTGGTCTACAGAGTGAGTCCCAGGAAAGGCGCAAAGCTACACAGAGAAACCCTGTCTCGAAAAACGAAATACGCTCACACTCAGATAGCAAAGGAAAAGGAGACAGACCGAGAGGAGGAGGAGGGACGTCAAAGGCTTCCTGCTTGGAAGCCAGCACTTACCACCAGTGTGGTCTCACAGGGCCTACTCAGGAGTTCCTTAGTAGCATTCAGGAAGCAGAGTCAGGTGGATCTCTGTGAGTTCGAGGCCAGCCTGGTCTACAGATCGAGATCCAGGACAGGCTCCAAAACAACACAGAGAAACGCGGTGGGGGGGTGGGGGGGGGATCTGAGGCTCAGAGTGGTCAAGGGACTTTATCTAAAACCACACAGCCCTTGAGTAACAGTGCTGGGAACTCTATTCACTATCTCTGAACCCCACTCACTCCCACCAGGGGCCCCTTCCAGCCTCTCCTCTAATCCTATGGGGCAACATTTCAAAACTCTGTCCTCGTAGCCTTACCTAGCCAGTGGTGCGGGAGCCAGCCGCAGCCAAGGGTGAGCAGGTGTGACCACCACCGCTCTCCTCTGCTTCTGCCTCCTCCTCTTCCTCCCTCCTCTCCCCCCCCCCCCCAACTGCTCTCACTTTTTCTGGGGCTGGAGGGCAAGAGTCTTCCCTTCCGGGGGGCTGGTCCCCCGTGGAGACACTTTCCCCTCTCCACCCCTGCCTGCGTTCTCTGTGGAATGGCTCCCGGGGTTTCCTCTCCCTCTCACAGAATTGCCTTACTCTCCAGTAGAACAGTTGCCATGGAAATCACATCTATCGCTCCGAAAAGATGTGAGGGCCCAGGACGTTTTGTTTTGTTTTGTTTCTCCTTCTGCCTTAGACAGGCACCAGGCTCCCCCCACTCTGGGCTCCCCTCAAGGGGCATCCTCTCCCCAGACTCCACAGGTTCTCAGGCAGGAGCCACTCCCCGGCTTCCTAGCGCATGCTGGAGTCATGTGACTTTTCTGACCAATGAGCTAGCTGCTGTCTGCCTGGGCGCATCCCGTGCCAGATGCAACCCTGCCTCTGGCCGGGAACAGACAGCCGCTGAGCGTGGGGACGCCCAGCCAGCAGCAGCCCTTGCCCCTGTGGTGGAGCAAGGGGGACCCAGCAAGCCTGCGATGGCTTTTGTCCTTTGAGACTGGAAATTCAATCCACACATGGCCAAGCTGGAGAGATGGCTCAGTGCTTAAGAACGCCAGCTGCTGTTCCAGAGGACCTGGGTTCAATTCCCCAGCACCTATATGGAAGTTCACAACCATCTATCAGAGTGAGCTCAAGTCTAGCCTGGGCAACTTCTCAAAATTAAAAGTAAAAGGAGGGCTGGGGGTGTTGAGGCTTGCCTATCATGTGTGAAGGCCTGATTCCCATCACCCCCAGCGTGGCGGGGAGGGGGAGGAAGAGAAGGAGGGGCAGAGCCGTGATGCAGTGAGGGCATTTGGCAAGACTGACATTAGCTTAGGACAGCCATCCCACTCCCCCTCAGTTCTGGGGACTTAAAGCCCAAAATCAAAGTGCCAGCAGGGCTGTGCCTCTGCTAACGTGCTAGAGATGACTGTCCACCCCACACCTCTGTCCTTCCTTCCAGGCTCCCTGAGTGTCCCTTGGCTGGTAGATACATCACTCCCAGGCTCTGTCTTCATCTTTTTGTTCCCCCAGAGCTGAGGATCGAACCCAGGTTCTTATGCTTGCTAGGCAAGTGCTCTACCACTGAGCTAAATCCCCAGCCCCTCTGTCTTCATCTTTACGTAGTAAGGACATTATCACAATGGATAAGGCTCTACCCTAAAGGCCTTGGCTTACCTCGGTTGCAACCGCAGAGACTTGGGGATGGAGGGTGGGCCCTGGTCATGTATGTCCTCAAAGAAATTCAGTACAGCCTGGGACACCTGCAGTTTGTCTCCCACCCTGGACCTTCCCAAGTGTGTCTCTTGCTCAAAATCTACCTCACCAAGCTGCTCTAATCAGGCACCTTGATAGAATGAGGACAGCTGCACCCTGGCCTGGCCCCACAGCCCCACTCTCCCACCACTGTCTTGCAGACCGGAGCCTCAGGCACATCTGTGGACAGCCAGTGGCCTCTCAGCTCTGAAACCACCTGTGTTGTGCCAGCTGTCAGGGCAGACACCAGGGCCTCTGCCAGTTTGACAGACAGTGGTACCCACAAGGGTTGAGTCAAAGCCAAAGGCTTTGCTTGACTGACAGGCCCCTGAAGACTCACTCCACCACCACATCTATCCAAACCTCTCTTGCTGCCACCCACAGAGAAGCAGCATCCTCCCCAGAACCCCCAGCCTGCCATCCATCATCCATGATGGTGGGGCAGCACAACCCTGGGTCACTGCCATGCTCCCGTCTGGGGCCATCAGGATGGAACCGGATAGACAGCTCATTGCCTGCACTTGGCTTGAATCAATCCAGTGCCTACACCGATCAGAACTGAGGTCTGAAAGCAAGCTTGAAGAATGGCCCTAGGTGATAGGTGTCCTTACCCGCAAGAAGCCCGGGAAGCCGTGGTCGGAAGGATAAAGGCTGTGTTGTTTTTCTTTAGGTTTTATTCAAACATCTAAGCAACACAAGCAATGTGCTCAAATAAAAAGAACAAACGCCAACTGGTCCCCACCACCGCCTTGTTCTTAATTCCAACACTAATTGCCAGAGTCAAGCCCCTCATCCCCCACCCCGTGCATACTAAAAGAACATATGTCAATTTCATTGACATTTGCCTTAAAAAAATTTTTTAGCCAAAGGTTTCAAAACAACAGGCAATCTCTGAAGCTCGGAAGCTGGGGTTAACATCTGCTCAACTCCTACTCATTCTTCAGAACCCCCAATTCAGAGTAACTGTTCATCTAGGAAACTTCACACACACACACACACACACACACACACACACACACACACACACACACACGCAGGCAAAGAGCGTCTCCTTAGTAACCTGGGAGTCTCTCCCATGGGGTCGCTTTGTCATCTTAGGTTTGCTCTGTTCCCTTCCACAGCGCATTCCAGGTGAGACATGAAGGGCCTCAGGGAGTGCCAAAGGGGGAATCTATGAGCAGAGCCAGAATTCAACCCACAAACAGCTAAAAGAGGATGAAATAAAAAAGGCTAGGACTGGCCAGGCGGTGGTGGCACACGCCTTTAATCCCAGCAGAGGCAGGTGGATCTCTGTGAGTTCGAGGCCAGCCTGGTCTACAGAGAGAGTTCCAGGACAGCCAGGGCTGCACCAAAAAAAAAAAAAAAAAAAAAGGATCGAGGAGATGGCCTAGTCAGTAAATTGCTGACTATGCAAACAGAAGGGTCTGTGTTTAAACCCTGAACACAGATAAGCACTGCATAGTGTCGGACATCAGTAACATCTGCATGGGGAGGTAGAGACAGGCAGATCCCTGGGGCTTGGTGACCCTGGCCAAATCCATGAGCTCAAGGATCAGAGGGAGAGAAAGGGAGAGAGGGAGAGAGGGAGAGACGCTGCCAGGAAGAACAACATGGAGAGTGATCAAGGAAGACATTAACGGTGACCTCTAAACACCACACCCGTGCACACAGGTGCATGCACACCTGTGCACATACACACAGGTACACAGATATACACACAGGCACATAAAAATAAGCAAAAAAAGAGGGAAAAGCTAGACAACACAAATGTACCCAACCAGTCACTGGTGTGCTGGGAAGGCGATGACGCCCACTGGAGCCCCAGGCTGGTGGGTGTGGCCTGGGGGAAGGCATGTGGCACTGTGTCCTCCAGGCCCCCCGTGATGGGCTTCCTTCTCTTCCACCAGGACCTCAGCCAGTTCCCACAGACAAAGATGTGCAGATGTGAGAAACAATGCCAGCTGCCGCCAGTTGTATGCCTGCAGAGTGGACATAGGAGGTTGGCGCCAACTGTATGCCCACCAAGTGAATGCTGGAGGTTGGTGCCGCCTTGCCCAGTGCAGCTTGAGAAAGGGGCGGGTCACCACCGATCAGAAGAGTAGAGGAGTCACCCAGATACTGCGCTAAGGACATCGAGATCATGACCCCACATATATACACTTCACAAAGAGATAAGAGCAACTCGGGACAAAAACCCAGAACGGCAAAAGAACGAGGAACGCCAGACTCAGAGGGCTTCTTTCTGAGAAGAGAAGGAATCAGGTTGGAGACGGGCACAGAGAGGGCGTAAAAAAAGAAAAAACACCCAGCAATCATCCAAATGGGAGTCATCTTTGGAGAACAGGACATTATCAAGGGTTATGCTAAGAGGAAGAGAAGACACAGTAGTCACCATATACACATCACCCTTCTGCCATTAATACCAGGGTCTCACTCTGTAGTCCAGGCTGGCCTTGAATACACAGAGATCCCCTGCTTCTTCTGCCTCCTGAGGTCTGAGATTGAAGGTAAGCCAACCGTGGCTGGTTTCTTTCTTTCTTTCTTCCTTTCTTTCTTCCTTCCTTCCTTCCTTCCTTCCTTCCTTCCTTTCTTTCTTTCTTTCTTTCTTTCTTTCTTTCTTTCTTTTTTTCCTTAACTAAGGAGACACGGTACCTGGCCCTCCAAATAAAGTTGTATTCCTGATATGAAGATTGTTTTGTATCTATTCAAGCAAGTAAAATAAACTACACATTTATATGGGTATCCACGCACAAATCCGCATCGTGACGAGCTTCTGGAACAGTCTATGGGTGAAGAGCATATCCCAGCTGTCCAGGAGACCATCCCTGACCCTCTGCATCTGGCTGCATTTGAGATAAGAAGGGCATTCAAATGCAAACAGATGAGCTGAGGTCTATTTAGAACATTCTGGAAATGGAAGCACCATCAGCAGTAACGGGAGGGTCGGGGATGATGACCGGCCTGGCGGGGCTGCGGTACTCAATTAATTCTTAATGTGTTTGGGGGGCTTTCTCCCTGTCACTGGGTCATTTACTAATGCGGGGACTCACTCCTTCCCTCCGCCTTCAGCACATCCATCACCATGGAGATGGGAGTGACTCAGAGATCATAAATAAAAATAATCCGTCTGCACACGCCACCACATGCCACCTGGATGTGATGCCAACCCATTTTTTTTTTCATTCTGAGAGCTCATGGGAACATGAATGATGGATACCTCCCAAGAAACAGAAGTCACTGGGCACCTACTGAGAGCCAGGGTGACACCCAGGGACATATGCACTTCCCACTGACTCTGACCAACTGTGGGGGAATGGGGTCATGGGGGGAGGGTACTGGGGTGAACCCAGGGACTCATGCATGCTAAGAAGTGCTCTACCACTGAGCCACATCCTCCTTAGCCCTGTTTTTACTTTGTATTCCCAGAAAAGTCTCCCTTAAGTTTCCTGGACTCCCTCCATAACCAGATAAGCCTCGAATTTGCGATCCCCCCCCACACACACACACACACCTCTGCCTCCCATGTGACTAGGATGACAGGCTTGTGCCACCAAGCTCAGTTTGTCAATATACTCTGCTCTGGGAACTGCTGAGGGCTTGTACATAACCCACCTATGAGTATCCGAGTGGGTCCCTCGCCAATCCAGGAGCTCCTTGACTTGGCACCTGAGGCCTTCCCAGATCTGTCCTTTCCAGATGAATCCAGGTCCCAGTAGGCATGGACATGAAGTATCCAAGAACTGGAAGTCCCACAGTCACAAAGTCCCTACCCTCTTCACCCTTCCCCATCCTGGGCTGCGTGTGGCAACTGAGCTGGGACTGGGGTCCACAGGCTTGCTAGAATTGGCTTTATCTTGGCTATATGTGGCACTGGCTTCTATTTATGACATTAGTCTGCTCTTAAAATAAATGTATTGAAGTAAAAGCAGGTGGGGGTGCTGGAGATGGAACCAGGGTTTTGTACATATTAGACAAGCTCTCTGTCACTCCCCTAGACCCCAGCCTACTTTCTACTCCTTGATTTTGAGAGTGAGCCTCCCTACATTGCCCATGCTGGTCTCAAATTTATGATCCACCTGCCTCAGCCTCCTGAGTAGTTGGGATGACACCAGGAGGCCTGGCTCTATTTCTAAATACATTCTTTTTAATTAAGATTCCTTCTTTTATTTTTTTTTTTTAAGTATGTATGAGCATGTATGTCTGCATACCACGTGAATGCCTGAAGCAAGCAGAGGCCAGAAGGGGGCGTCAGATCCCCTGGAGCTGGAGTTACAGGCAGTCGTGAGCCACCTAAGGAAGAAATGAAAATCAGGTCCTATGCAAAAGCACTCTTTCTTAACCGCTGAGCCATCTCTCCAGCCCCTAAATAGAAAATTTTAATAGCAGGAGAATACTTCAAATGAGGCATGATAATAATAATAATAATAATAATAATAATAATAATAATAATAATATCATGAAGTCAGCCCAGGGATGAAAAATATAGCAACTGATGCCTATGGCTCCTAAGACCTGAGGTGGCCTCAGGCATCTCTCTCCACCTCAGCTGAGCCACCAGCGGCTGCCACCTGTTGAATCCAAAGTCTCACTCTGCCTTAATTACAAAGGCTGAAGACTCTCGAGTCCTCCACAAGTCCCTGGATCCTCCTGACTCCATACCCCCTCAATGATGTAACCAATACTCAAGGAAGCAGGCTCACAGTTTGAGGGGGATCCAGCCCACACCAATGGGAAAGTTGTGGGGGCAGGAACTGAGCCAGGAGGTGACCCTAGGCCCACAACCAGGGAGTAGCATGCCCCCAGTGACCCACTTCCTCCAGCAAGGCTCCACCTCCTAAAGGCCCCCACAACCTTCTGAAACAGCGCCACCTGTTGGTAACCAAGTGTCCAAACACCCAAAGCCTGATGAGGACTGTAAATAGATGGATGAATCTCTGTTCCTGAATAACCAGTCAGAGGCTTAATATTAATTATAAACCCTTTGGTCTATGGCTATGGCTTATTGCTAACTTGCTCTTTTATCTTAAATTAACCCATTTCTACTAATCTATGTATCACCACGTGTCTTGTGGCTTTACCTGTGTTCCATTATATCCTGCTCTCCCCGGTCCCTGCCAGCAGAGCTCAGTATCCCCCCTGATGCCATCTTCCTTCTCCCTGTATCTTTGCTGATATTTCTCATCTAGCTATAACCTGTCTAGCCATAGACCAGAGCAGCTTCTTTATTAACTAATGGTAGCAACACTTATTCACAGTACAAAAAGATCATCCCACAGCAGGGGACACATGACATCCAAACATAATAGGTCACTACAGGATCAGGGGCTGGGATTTAAAGTGACCCCAAACTCAGTTACTGGGTATTCTGTCTGTGATGGTTAACCTTGACCATCAATTTGACACAACTAAAGTCACCCGAGCAGGGAGTTGCAACAAGGGATGCCCACTCAAGGGTAATGTGTGGGCATGTCTGTGGGGAACTGTCTGAGGTTAACTTGTGTAGCAAGTTGAGGTTTGGGTTCCCAACTGTATGAAAGAGCAGAAAGTAAGCTGGCTGTAAGCACGCATGCATGTATTCTCTCTCTGCTCTCCACCGTGGTTGTGATGTGACTAGCCACATCAAGTCCTGCCTTGACATCCCCACAGTGATGGACTGTGACTGGGAACTGTGAGTTAAAATACACTGTGTCTTCTCTATGTCATTCTTGTTGGGATGTTTTGTCACAGCAACAGATAGGACACTGTATTCATGTCACTTTGTGACTGTGATCAAACACTCTAACCAAAAGGCACTTAAGAGGTTTAACAGGTTTATTTTAACTCACAGTTCTAAGTTGCAGCTCACCGTGGAGGGAAGTTAGGGGGAGAACTCAAGCAAAATACTTGAAGCAGAAACCACAGAGGATGCTACTTACTGGCTGCTTCATGGGCTCAGCTAGCTTCCTTATACAGCCCAAGGCCACCTGCCTAGGGATGGTGCCGCCCACAGTGGGCTGGGATCTGCTGCATCCACTAACAATCGTGACACTCCCCCATCGACATGCCCACAAGCCAGGTGACTATAGGCTGTGTCCAGTGGACAGTCAAAGCTAATAGGGCAGCCATTATTCTAGGACAACAAAATACAGAGGAGGATGTAGTTTTTACAGGGATGTCTCAGCAGAGACCCATGACCGTGAATATCTATAAAGAGTTCAGGAACCTGGTGATGGCATTGGAAGGGGGGCATTTCTTACTGATGTGTGGAAAGGCTCAGATGAAATGTCAAGTGCAAACAGCTGCCGAAGCCATGGTTTCTGAGTCTTTCCTCTCACTGGGGTGTGGTGCATCCTCTCTGGAGTGAGTGGCAGATGAGTACTTGGGTGAGGAGGAGTACTGCCTTCCTCTCCAACCAGTCAGAGCTTCATTAACAGTCACACAGCCACAGGAGTCAAGGATAATTGGGAATTATCAACTTGACTTTTTGAAATTATAGTAATTACTACTACGGAAGGTGCAAAGAAAAAATACTTGCATATTGTTGGAGGGGATGTCAACAGATAATCTTTCTGAAAGTTAATTTGGCAACGAGGATCAAAACATTGAAACACAGTCATATCCTTAGCCCAGAAAGTATTCTCCTAACCGAAGAATTTGTAAGGAATAATAAGAAAGTTCACTGCAACACACCTAAGGCATTGAAACCCAGAAATGACCTAGATACACAAAAATAGAGGGCCAAAGTGTGCCCTTGAAATGAAGCACTATACAACCTTCAAAAGTCACACTTGAAGAACATTTGAAAACAGGAATGTGGTCAGAATACCATGTAGCACAAGAAAAAAAAAAGACATATGAACCTTCAGAATTAGGAAAATCATCAGGAATATGAGTGTTTGTGTCTGTAAGTGTGTGTGTGTGTGTCTATTTGTCTGTCTGTTTCTGTGTGTGTCTATATGTCTGTCTGTCTGTCTGTCTGTCTGTCTTGTTTGTATGTGTGTGTGTGTGTGTGTGTGTGTGTGTGTGTGTGTGTGTGTGTGTGTGTTCTGGTCTCTGCAGGCATGTGCACTCTGTGTGTGTGTGAGTGTGTGTGTGTGTGTGTGTGTGTGTGTGTGTGTATGTGTATACATGTGCACATGTCTGCAGAGGCCAGAAAGAGTGTCAGATCCCCTGGAGCTGAAGTCACAGATGGTTGTGAGCCACCATGTGGGTGCTGGGAACTGAACTTTCATCCTCTGCAAGAGCAGCCAGTTCTCTTAACCACTGAGCTGTCTCTCCAGACCCTATTTTTTCAGTCTTTGCACGTTTCTATGGTCTCCAAATTTTCAACAGATCTCTTAAAATAAGAGTCAGGGGGTCCTAAGGGTGAAGTTTATGAAAGTCCGGGTAGTTTGGCTTTTAACATTCTCTCTGAGTTTGTTTTTGTACGCCAGGGAACAGCTTTGGCTTGTGGCTCAGTGGAAGTAAAGAGTCAGCAGGGAGACTTGGAACCAAAGCCAGCCCAATCAGCACCCTAGAGTGTGGGCTTGCAATACTGCTAACACCCACCAGGAGGCAGTGTCGTGCCACACGCGGTGCTCACCTGATGGATGCTGGATTTTTCTCCCTCTCTCTGTAGACCCCCTGTTGATGCAATGGTATCAGTGCTAGAAAAACTAAAGACAAGGTATTTTCAGGTTCCTGTTGCGTACTTCCCAGGACATGTAAAGAAACATCTATTTGCTACACACCGAGAAGGCACCAACAGATCAAAGAAAGATTCTGTTTATTAGATGGGTTTATCTGCGTTCTTGACAGAAGCATGGGAGACACCATGGCAGCGCGCCACCAGAAGTCCCAACTCATCTGTTGTTCACCTCGGTTGCAAGCTCTGGAGTGGAGAGGCCGGGTGAGGAGCCTTCTGCGGGTCTCGGGAGCCTGGGCACCTCCTCCCAGCACGTGAGAATGTTATCACAACTGCTCTGACTTGAGATGGGAATGTTCACGTCCAAGCTCAAGAAAAACAGCCACAGCACAGTCCTCCAGCAACAAAGCGTGGGCTCTGAGCTGCCCGGGCAACAGAAGAGGCTTGGCACTGACTGTGCGCTCTCACCCAGGAACCGAGGGCACACACTGGCAAGGGGCCACCTGTGATGAGACAGCATGTTTCTATCTATCAGTCCTCAGAGACGTGTTGGCGCCCACCGTGTGCCAGACCCCAGAAATACACAAAGGACTGGACAGAGTGCTCGGGTCGAGCGCTGAGTAAGGATATAGTGTGCTCACCAGAGCCCGGCAGGCGGGGCCATCCCAGCTTATCAATTAATGGAAAACGGAAGGAGTCTCTGAACATGAGGTGGGTTGATGGGGAACAAGGAGATTGCATCTCCGACCAGCAAAAAGGGTGAGCGCGGGCGGCAGTGGCGCACGCCTTTAATCCCAGCACTCGGGAGGCAGAGCCAGGAGGATCTCTGTGAGTTCGAGGCCAGCCTGGTCTACAGAACGAGACCCAGGACAGGCTCCAAAACTACACAGAGAAACCTTGTCTCAAAAAAACCAAAAAATAAAAATAAAAATGTGCAAAAGGCACTGAGAGAACCAGACTGGATGGAACTGGAACTCAATATGGAGTCTGGCTCTAGGTGTCACTTTATTCCCTTGAGACAGGGTCTCTCACTGAACCTGGAGCTAAACTGGGGGCCAGCAAGCCCCAGCTTGCCTCCAGACTCTCCACCAACCCACAACAATGGGGCCCCAGATGTGCATGGCCACACCCAGATATTTTTCTCCACGAGTGCTGGGAATTTGAACGCTTGTGTCGAAAGCATTACTACTCACAGCCTCCAGCCATGTTTTATTAATTGTCTTTATTACACAATCATGTCATGCATCACGACAGGCGATTGTACTCTGACAAACGTCCTTACAGGACATCATGGAGTGTGTCTACACAAACTGTGATGGCCACTGCATGGGACCACTGTCACACATGCACGCTGGGCTGCTCACATCATGGGCTGAAATGTCCCCGCACGGAGCATGACTGGGTGTGGCTATGGCAGAACGTTGGTTGCCAGCTCCATCACACAGCCCTCAACTGGTGGCTTTTCCTCCTTTACTTCCTTCCACTCCAAAACAAATTACCAGCACACAGCCAGGCTCCACTTGTGCAAGTTACCACAGCAAGCTCAAAAAGAGGGACCCAGGATGGGAAGACTGCTCAGGGGGTAAAGCATTTGCCCCAAAATAGGAAGACTTGAATTCAGTGTAAAAGCTGTGAACAGCAGTGGAGTCTGTAAGTCCACCTTCAAGATGTGGCAGAGACTTGCCGACCCTGGAGACAGGCATATCTGTGGCACCTGCTGCTGGCCAGTCTGGTCAATCAACAAGCTTCGGGTTCAGTGAGAGCCACTGTCTCAAAAAATAAGTCAGATGGCTCAGCAGTTAAGAGCACTTGCTTCTCTTCCGGAGGACCCAGGTTCGATACCCAGCACCCACTGGGCAGCTCACAACTGTCTGTAACTCCAGTTCCCAGGTAACTAATGCCCTCTTCTGACCTCTGTGGGCACCAGGCACACATGGTGCACAGATATACATGCAGGCAAAACACCCATACACACAAAATAAATAAATCTTGGGATGGGCGGCGGTGGCGCACACCTTTAATCCTAGCACTCGGGAGGCAGAGGCAGGCGGATCTCTGTGAGTTTGAGGCCAGCCTGGTCCACAGAGTGAGTTCCAGGACAAGCACCAAAACTACACAGAGTAACCCTGTCTCGAAAAACCAAAAATAAACAAGTAAATAAATAAATCTTATTTTAAAAAGTTTAAGTAAGGTATATAGTGACAAAGGAAGACACCTGTAGTCAACCTGTGGCCTCCACAGGCATGTGCACACACATGCACACCCCCACATGAACATGTACATATACACCACACACACACACACACACACACACACACACACACACATTTTCAGTGGGCCACAGGGGTTACTACTATACACAATCTCATTTCCAAGACAAACACAGGCCTGGGAGTGAGGGGGACAGCCACGGCTTACCCCATCATCCCCTACCATCTGCCTTTTCTCACACTATAAAGGCTGAGGAGAGGCAGCTCAGGACCCCTGGAACCTTGATGAGACAATGTTCCTTTAGGAAATGGCAGAGCCGGAAGGAACTCGGAACTTGAGCAGTGCTACCAAGTTTCCATATGCTTCTACCCCTTTCTCAAAATTTACCATCCCGCTGGGCAGTGGTGGCGTCGCACGCCTTTAATCCCAGCACTCGGGAGGCAGAGGCAGGCGGATCTCTGTGAGTTCAAGGCCAGCCTAGTCTACAGAGCGAGATCCAGGACAGGCACCAAAACTACAGAGAAACCCTGTCTCGAAAAAGCATCATGCCTGTGTGTCCATCAGCTATTCCATGCTGGTCTCCGCATTCTAGAGAATCTAAAGTGACTGCCTAATTCCCAGATGCCCGAATCTCTCCTTCAGTCTCAGGAAGGTGATAGTTTGCATTTATGGATTTAGGAAGCAGTGTCCTCCCCCCCCCCCCCCCGCCCTCCACAAGCCATCCTGATGAGCCACCGTGCTAAGGAACCAGGGACACAGGTAAAGAGCTAATGACCAGGCCCCAGGCCCCATATGGGATCCAGCTCTCTCCCTCTCGCTGATCTTCAAGGAAAAAAAAAAGTCATTGAAATGCATCTGCGCCAGGGAATTGGAAGGGCCGCCTGCCTGGCTCCACAAAGGCCCCGGGTTTGTCACCCTGCTTTTTGTAGCCAAAAAGAAAAAAGAAAAAATTATTATTTTTCCTGGCACCGGTGAAGGAAGGTGAAACCGTGAGGAGACCTGGAAGTTACTGGAATTCCGTAGGACAGTACTGGGTAGCCGCACCTGGCCCGAGGTGGTTGCCAAGCTTCTTCTAAACGCTAAGTGGTGAGGCCAACCAGAGGAACGCGCCAAGGAACAGTAAATTGGCTCAGAGGTGGATCTTGGAGCCTGGGGTCCCGCAGAAGGCGGGTCTGGCTTCCAGGCTACTGAAGCAAGAGGAAACTGCAGGAGCCACAGAGAATCCAATTAATTCCATCAGCCGGTAAAAACATTCCAGCTCGCTAGTTAAAAAGGTAGGGAAAGTTCCGAACAGCCTCTCCTAAGCAAACCCCGCTCCCCTCCCCCCCACCCCGCACCCCCGGGACGCGTAGGAAGATTGCCAGGGTAACAAAATAAACAGAGCTCCTCAACATGGGGAAGGGATGCTCATCTTAGCTCCCCACTGCTGTGTGATTCCCAGGAAACCTTTGCCCTCTCTGAGCCTCCTTCCTTTTTTTTTTTTTCTTTAAACTTAATTTTAAAGCTTTAAATGTTGAATAAATGAAATGTTTCTGTGTATCAAACATCAAATGATAGAAGGGTCTGGAATGATCTCCCCTCCCTCTACTCTCTTGTTGCCCCCAAACTCCCAAGAAACAACCTATGTTATCAGATTGTTGTTTGTTTTGCTTTTGAGGCACTAGGGAGGCAGAGCTATCAGATCTCTGAGTTCAAGGCCACTTTAGAAACAGCTAAGCATGGTGACCCACGCCTTTAATCCCAGGGAGTGGGGGCAGGAAGAGAAAGGTATATAAGGCGTGAGGACCAGGAACTAGAGGAGAAAAGCATGTAGTTAGTTAAGCATTTGGTTGGTTAGCATTCAGGCTCTGGAGCAGCAGTTCAGCTGAGAGCCACTGGGATGAGGACTCAGAAGCTTGCAGTCTGAGAAAACAGGATCACCTGAGGAACTGGTGAGGTGAGATAGCTGTGGCTTGTTCTGCTTCTCTGATCTTCCAGCATCCACCCCAATAACTGGCCTCGGGTTTGATTTCATTAATAAGACCTTTTAAGATTCCTGCCACAACATAACTCAGGCTGGCCTCCCATTTGCTACACAGCTGAGGATGACCTTGAACTCCTAATCCTCTTGCCTTCACCTCCACACCTGGTTTATACAGTGCTAGGGGTGGAACCCAGCATGCTGGCAGAGTGCTCTCCTGAAAAAATCATACCCCTATCCTGATGTCTGGCTTCTCTTGAAAACCTAAAGATTTTTTTAAGTTTATTTATTTTTGTACACAGAAGAGGGTGCCGGATCTCATTACAGATAGTTGTGAGCCACCATGTGGGTGCTGGGAATTGAACTCAGGATGTCTGGAAGAATAGTAGGTGCTCTTAACCTCTAAGCCATCTCCCCAGCCCCAAAAACCTAAATCTTTTAGCCCTCTTAAGGACTTGCTCCCAAAGATATGACTTCCTCCCATTAGGTCCCACCCCCAACGACCTGACTTCCTCCCATTAGGTCCCACCTCCAATCTCCTGACTTCCTCCAGCTAGACACACACTCCTTCCAATGACCTTTCCCCAGGCTGGGCATCCAGTGGTCTAACCTCCTCTCACTAGGCCCTAACCACAGCCTGGGGACCAAGCTTTCTCCACACCACTGACATCCATTTTCAAACTGAAGGACTGTGACAGTCAGAAGAGACAGAATGTGACAGCCATCTGCCTGACACCTTACCTAGCCACTAACAATGGAGGGTTGGGGGTCCCGATAGGGAGCCCTGGGTCACTCTGATGCTAGGACAAACTCCAATGCCCAACACATTAAAAGAAATCATAGACATCTCCCTCTCTCTCTCTCTCTCTCTCTCTCTCTCTCTCTCTCTCTCTCTCTCTGTCTGACACACACACACACACCAAATGGCTTTTTTTCCACTATGTGGAATAGGAAGACCTTACTCCAACCCAGGCTGACCTTGAACCCCAACCAAGACAAATGGAGAAAAGCCTCCAGAACAAAAGAAAAAGATGAAAGGGGGGTTGCTGGCTAGGCACCTCCATGTCACTGTTTTCTAGATGCTTCTGTATAGCTCTTGTTTTTACCAAGCACATCCATTATGCTCAGGGTGGGCAGAAGGTGCAGACATTATGTAAGGAGACCAGAGCTCAAGCTGGGGAGATCACTGTCCCCACCAATGTAAGACCTGTGAGCCTGTCGTACCCAAAGCCACAGGCTAATTCTTGAGAGCAAAGGCGTTATTTGGAAGAGAGAGAAGGAAAGAGTGATTTTAAGTGGAGAACTGCTGGGTAAAAGCCTCCCCTGCTGGGAGCTGCTCAATTCATTCATTAAGGATGAAACAGATTCCAATCTAGAGCATCCCACAGGGACTGGAGGCTGGCTGACTGTCTCTCCAGGTGCTCACTGAATGGCTCCTTTAGAAGCCCCTCCCTGAATCTTAGCAGGATCCTGGGTCACAAAGATAAATGCCTCCAGGGCAACAGCAAGTGAAGTCTGGGGACCAACATATGAATATTATATTCACGGAGCCACACCTCCCCTCTGTACTGGAGACACCATTCTGTGGAAATACCTCCAGTCTTGGACAGAGTTTGGGGAACAGAGAACGGCTTGTCTAGCCTGAGGGAAGCTACAGGGGAAGGCTATTATAAATGGTAACTTGGGGGAGTAGCTTTGGCAAAGTGGGGATCCAATACTTTGCATAAAAGGGGTGTATACTAGCCCACTGTACACCACATCTGTGGGAATATAAGGCTATACTTCATAGCTTTCCCTGATTCCACACATATCCAAATTTGAAGTACTCAGGAGCAACTGTCCAGTGGACCCATTTTTTTCCCCCAGACAATCCTTAAGCAAGACAAAACACACCCCTGGCCCAGTCTGAGAGGCACCATTTTGTGTCTGATGCTTAAAAAAAAAGGGTAGGGATGAGGACGGCAGATTACCAGAGAAAATGCTGGAGACACATCAGCCTGCTCCCCGACCTTCCTCTGGTTTGAGAGGCGTTCCACAGCTTCAAGCAGTGTTAAAATCCATGAGTAAAGTACTTGCCACACACCGGGCGATGGTGGCGCACGCCTGTAATCCCAGCACTTGGGAGGCAGAGGCAGGTGGATCTGTGAGTTCGAGGCCAGCCTGGGCTACAGAGTGAGTTCCAGGAAAGGTGCTAAGCTACACAGAGAAACCCTGTCTGGGAGGGGGGGGGGATAAGACTTGCCACACAAGCATGAGGACCAGAGTTCGATCCCCAGAACCCATGTAAAAAGTCAGGCAGGATGCTGTGTGATTTTAGTCCCAGTAATGGGAAGAGAGAGAAAGGACCGTTCCTGGGGCTCATTGACTAGCTTCACCTAATCCTAGTCCCCAGTCCTAGTGAGACTCTGTCTCAAAAAGCAAGGTGGGTGCTGGAGAGATGGCTCGGCAGTTAACAGCACTTTCTGCTCTTGGCAAAGGACCCAGGTTCAGTATCTAGCACCCACATGGTGACCTACAACCACCTGTGACGCCAGTTCCAGGGGATCTGACACCCTTGCCTGGCCTCCATGGCCTCCTGAACGTATGTGGTACCCAGACAAAAATGCAGGCAAACACTTACACACAAATAATATTTTTTAAAGGTGGATGGCGCCTAAGGTTCATCTGGCCCCCGAACATGTGTACACAGGATGAGAATGATGGTGGTGATGATGATGATGATGATGATGATGATGATGATACAAAATGAATCAAATAGAATCCATTTCATAATGGTACAGCTAATTACAATCTGATTTCCATACATGTGGGGAGGAGTTGGCATGCTGGTGATTTAGGAACTGCATTCAATCTTGAAGTCTAGGGTATAAGGTCATGGTATACATGAGCTCATGTCCCAGGAAATGCCACCAATGGGCACTGTCCTAGCTAGTTTTATATCAATTCCACGTATGTTAGAGTCATCTGAGAGGAAAGAACCCCAGTTGGGAAAATGCCTCTGCAAATTAGGGCTGTAGGCAAGCCTGAAGGGCACTTTCTTAATTAGTGATTGATGGGGGAAGGCCCAGCCCATTGTGGGTGGGACCATCCCTGGGGCTGGTGGTCCTGGGTGCTTGCTATAAGAAAGCAGGCTGAGCAAGAGACGGGGAGCAAGTCAGTAAACAACACTCTTCCATGGCTTCTGCATTACTTCCTGCCTCCAAGTTCCTGCCCTGTTTGAGTTCCTGCCTTGGCTTTTCTCAATGGACTGTGATTCAGAATAATAAACCCTTTCCTCTGCAAGCTGCTTTGGGTCATGATGTTTCGTTGCAGCAACAGAAACCCTAAGACAGGCAACTTCTCTGTGTCTTTCAGCTAAATATTAAAGCCTGTCCCATCAGACATTGCTATTGTTTCAGTGAGTGTTCATTGTAGCATGGGATGGGTTCCGGCTGATAGTCTCATTCAAGTCTATATGTGCTTGTCCGTATTCACCTCATTCCCCTTTCCTGGCTCTTTGCAACCCTCTCCCAAAGTTCCCCTTCCTACTTTCATGGTGTTTGTGTGTGTGTGTGTGTGTGTGCACATGTGTATATGCATGTGTGTGTGTGTGTGTGTGTTGTGGGATTTTTGTACACTGCATGAAGGTGTATTCCTGTGATCAGGGTAATAAAAAGCTGAGCAGCCAATAGCTAGGAAGGAGGGATAGGTGGAATTTTCAGCAGAGAGAAAGGAAGAGGAGGAGAATCTACGTGCATGGGAGAAGCCAGGAGACACAGATGAAAGGTAAAAAGCTATGGGTTAATTTAAGATATAAGAACTAGTAGGGAACAAGCCTAAGCTATAGGATGAGCTTTCATAATTCATAAAAAAGTCTCTGTGTCATTACTTGGAAGCTGGCTGGTGGGACAGAGAAAGACTTGTTACATGTATGTGTATGTGTGTGTGCATGTGTATGGAGTGTGTGTGTGTGTGTGTGTGTGTGTGTGTGTGTGTAACATCCACATAGGAGAGAAAGCACATGATCTCTCCATCAGAAATGTCAGAGCCACTAAGGCCACCTGGCACACAATTCCCATCCTAGAGAGCCAATGTACCATCAGGCTTACACAGAAGAGGAATATGTAGATGCCATAAATGTTGTCTGTGACCACTGCCAATTGAGGCAGTGAGCTTCAGGGATCCTCCCATCTCAGCTTCCCCAGCACTGGTATTACAAACACCTTTTTTTTTTTTTTTTGGTTTTTTGAGACAGGGTTTCTCTGTGTAGTTTTGGTGCCTGTCCTGGATCTCACTCTGTAGACCAGGCTGGCCTCAAACTCACAGAGGTCTGCCTGCCTCCTGAGTGCTGGGATTAAAGGCATGAGCCACCACCATCCGGTGTCCTTTTCTTTCTTTTAACGTGGAGTCTGGGGTTCGAATTCAGGTCCTCATGATTATGGAATAAACACCTTAGCTCATTAGGTCTCAAAAGGCCACATCAGAGGTGGCAAGCAGTCTTGCCCTGGATCCGTAGCCATATTGCTAAAGCATCGGTCCCTGGGAACCAGCCAGAAGATTCTGTTAGTAAGCGCAGCCCAGAGCCTGCACAGTCAGTCATGTGCTACCTCTCAGCTCCTGGAGACACGCATGTCCACACAGGGGTAAAAAAAATACCATAAGTGACCACTGAGTCCATAAATAAGCAGGACTGATGATCTCTTCCCGGGGCCATTATCCAGCCCATTCGTCTCGGTTTCTCTGCCCGAGTAACGGGCAGATGTCTTTTGCCAACGGGTCCCAAGGGATTGATTACAGACTCCGTTAGGAAGGATTCCACAGACACAGTTCCATGACAGCTCTTGAAGCATTTTTCAAACCGAGGAAAGAGAATTTCATTCAAAAGACCAACGGCCACGAGTAACCTCACCACTGGGTTCCAATTTGATCCCGTGGACAAACTCCAAGCATTCAGAAGGTTGATCACGTCTCCGGATTTTGTCTAATTACCTCACCTGTGACAATTACTGCCGCGCGCAGCAGACATGGAAAACAGGAGCCGTCTGCCAGACAGCCCTCGGCTCGAAGATGGGGCCCCTCAGAGACGCATCACTCCACAGACATTATCAGACACCTACTGGGTGCCTGCAGCACACTCCAAATGCAGGTTCAAGACAGAAGAGGCACCTGTTCCCGTGGGAGACAAAGCACTGAGAACAGCCAGGTAAGATCATTCCAGAAAGTGGTAAAGGAAAAGAAGAGAGTTAAGCTGGGTCACAGGGTGATCCCATAAGCCTGATGGGAAAGAAGCCACGCCCTTCCTTTACCTGGACTTGGCCCTCTTTTGTGTGTGTGTGTGTGTGTGTGTGTGTGTGTGTGTGTGTGTGTGTGTGTGTGTTTCGAGACAAGGTTCCTCTGTGTAGTTTTGGTGCCTGTCCTGGATCTCGCTCTGTAGCCCAGGCTGGCCTCAAACTCACAGAGATCCTCCTGGCTCTGCCTCCCAAGTGCTGGGATTAAAGGTGTGCGCCACCACCAACTGGTATTTCCTTCTTCCTAGGATACCATGTACACCCAATCTGCATAGTGCATGCTGTTCCTCTTCTGATTGGCTGAGGTGTTGGACATCCATTCTGATTGGCTGAGGTACTGAGCATCCAGTCTCATTGGTCAAAGTGTTGCTGCTGATTGGTCCGTGCTTCCTCATACATTTGTTAAAGGTACATAGACATTCTGTTGTTAAGGATACAAAGACGTCCTGTACCTATACCGCTGGCTTTCCCCAGGCCTTCTCCTCAACCAGACTTCAGGTGTCACTGTGACCATGCAGACTTTTGCCTGCCATCCAGCACAAGAAGCTGCCACACTGCCCATCTATCTGTTTCATTTTATCTTACCAACAGGTGTATTCCAAGACGGTAGCAGAACTACTATCCCCCATCCCATGCTCCTCTGTCCTGAGGTTCCTCCCAGCAAGAAGTGGGATCTGTGTACGGACTTCTGGGTGCTTTGACTGTTAAAGTGCATTTGTTCACAGGTACCTGGGTGACTTTGGGAACTTGGTTCTCGCAGGTCATACCACTCCCCTCTCACTGGTGCCTAGAGGGGGGCGCCATGCTGTAAGGAAACCCAGTAGCAAGCTGAAGCCACTAACTCTCCAGTTAACCCAACCCAAGGACCAAACACGAGTGGACCAGACTTTGGTGACTTTGTCCCCAGCAACCTCAGAGCCCTCCAAGTGAGGTACAGACAGAGGGAGGCGGAAACCAGGCTCCCCGCTGTGCTCTGCCCACACCTGACCCCACAGAATTTGGTAGTAGCAAGAAAGAAAACGGTTGCTGTATGGTGCAAAGTTTGGGGGCAACTTTCCCAGCAGCCTCATGATAAACACGGCCGAAACACCATGAGGGTCACCTCACCAGCTGGTCCACTTCCTATTCCCCCACACAAAACCGGTCCAGAAACTACTTCCTGAACAAAGAGGAAAGTAACATGGGCAGCTCAGAGACTTGGTGTCAAGTATTGCCTTCATTACTTTCTCATAGCATTAGGAAGAGGAGGAAAAGGGTGGTGACCACCCCTGCTCCTTCCCACATAAGCCAGCAGAGCTCTTCAAGGTCTGGAGACAGATGGCAGGACCTGACACAGGCATCACCTGACCCTATGTCACTGCCGCTGTGAAGTACAAGACTTGAATCTCTGCATGCTTCTTATTTGCTTTGTTTTTGCTTTTAGACTTTTATTGTTTTCTGAGACAGGGTTACTCTACATAGCCCTGGCTGTCCTGGAACTCACTGTGTAGGCCAGGCTGATCTCAGACTCTCAGATATCCACCTGCCTCTGCTTCCCAAGTGCTGCAATTAAAGGTGTGTACCAAGCTACTTATCTGATGTGTATGGGTGTTTTGCTTGCACGTATGTATCTGCAACCATGTGTGTGCCTACTGCCTGCAGAAGTCAGAATAGGGCATCAGATCCCCTGGAACGGGAGTTACAGTTGGTTGTGAGCCTCTACATGGGTGCTAGGCATTGAACCTGGTTCTCTGCAAGAGCAACAAGTGTTGACCACTGAGCTATCTCTCCCATCTCTCCATCCTTAGATGTATTTATTTTATGTGCGGGGGCAATTTACCTGCATGTATGCATAGGTACCACCTGCATGCAGTGCCCACAGAAGTCAGAAGAGGGCATCAGATCCTTGGGGAGCTGGAGTTACAGATGGTGGTGAGCTTCCATTAGAGAGCTGGGGATAGAGCCTGGGTCCTCTGCAAGAGCAGCCAGTGCGCTTAACCACCTAGCCATCTCCCTGGTCCACTCTGCATGCCTTTTAAGCACACAACCAGATGGCTTCCACCTCAAGGATTAAAGATAATGGTAGAAGCATTAACCATGCCCCGGTAAAGCTCCTAATTGTTCCCCTGAACCGAACATGAGTTCTATCAAGCCTTGTGATCCGGGTGCTGTGACAACATCCACAGGGACATGCCCTTCTAGAACCGTCCTTTTATCTCTCCTATTGAAAGACGATATTTCACCTCCGACATATTATGACTCAAGAACACCTCATCTCACCTGTCTTCAAACCACCCCATGAGGCAAAGATTAATAAAAATAAATAAATAAGGTGTAAACAGGAAGAGTGAAGGTCCCATTTCCTGTCCATCAAGCCCCAGACTCCAGTAGGTGCCCAGGATGGGCTCTTTCTACTAATTGTTGAACAAGGAACGCCACTTTGATATCGTAAGACTGAACCTGAGGAAGTAATTACTAACAGATTTAAAACACACACAAAAAAAGGCATCCCATTGGTGTACGAGAGGACTGGCTGGTACACCTTTCCATTTCATTAGGCGTCTCTTCTGTGGGTTTTTGACAGTCACCTTGAGTGGAGTTAGACCGAGAACTGATAATTGCCTGCAGCTTATGGCACAATCCTGCCACCCCTGTGGGCAACAGTGACTCTGCAGCCCACGCACCCCCACACACACAGAGGTGGAGGGGGGGAGCTGGCTCTGCAAGCTGCCTCCCCTCACCACCCTACCTTGTTCTGAGCTGGGATGACAGGTGACAGAGGTGGGGATGAGTCAGAGTTCCACAGCCCCCTCAGGGATACAGAGTGCTGTGCTTGTATGCCCCCCCACATACATCATAGAGGAGGGAGCCCCCCGTCAGCCTGCCTGTCACAATCCTGTGTGTTTAAGATGTGCCGCTAAGTCCCAGGAGGAAAAAAGGGGGTGAATTTCAAGAGGAGTGAGATTCTGTCTCTGGTCCTGAGTGTTCCAATCAAGGGATAGGGAAGGTGCCCCTAGCAGGGTCGCCAGCTCTCAGATAGACAAGGAACTAACTTTTTAAAGAAGCTATCCAGTACCTCTGCTGCCTTCCCAAAGCCTAGATGCCAATGGGCATCAAGTGAGTCCAACCCGAGCTCCCCTCTTGGCTTCTTCTGAGCAAATGCCTCTGGAAGCTGTAACAGCTGCCTTATAATTACCCTTCTCAGCTGGTGTGGCTTTCTGGATCTTCCTCTCTTTCCCCATTGATCACAAGCTCCCTTGGGAGCCAGCTTGGTAGAAACAGAGATGAGAACCCAGTTGCATGAAAGGGAGAGGCTACAAGACTCATTGATTTTATGTGGTGTTGGACACCAACGTCAGGCTCGAGTTCAAATCCCATCTCACTGCTTCTTAGTAGGGTGACCCTCAACACCTTCATCTTTCTGAAGTCCTGGCCCAGGAAAATACAGACAAGCTTTCAAGGTTATTGTGAAGATAAAAAATGAAGGGGGGGTGGGCTTCACCCATACACACGATATTATGGTGATATTGACATTGGATTGTATATTTTGGACAGGCCAACACCAGCCAGGCTTCATTCACAATGCAGCCCAGCACAGACCAAAAGGCTCTGTGGGCATGGACTCCTGTTACCATCAACACTGTGCACCACGCTACAGAGGGCTCTGGCTCTCAGGACAAGACAGAAAAAGTGACCTGACAGAAATCTCAGCACTTCGGAGGCTGAGGCAGAGGATGACTCTCATGTATTTGATGGCAGCCTGAGCCTGTCTCAAGAAATCTAAAATCCAGGCACAGGGGAGACAGTTCTATGGGTCAAGAACTTACTGCCCAGGGTTGGGGATTTAGCTCAGTGATAGAGCGCTTGCCTAGCAAGCACAAGGCCCTGGGTTCGGTCCTCATAATTAATTGATTGATTGATTGATTGATTGATTTTTTTTTTAAAAAGAACTTACTGCCTAAGCATGAAGACCTGAGTTCAGATCCCTAGCTCTCACGTGAAAGCCAAACATGGAAGCACATGTCTGTAATTCCAATATGGGGAAGTGGAAACTGGGGCATCCCTGGGACTCCCTGGATAGCCTGCCCAGCCAGTCTGTGAATTCCAGGATCAGTGAGAGAACCTGTCTCAGAAAAAAATGGGAGAGAGCAACAGAGGAGGATATCTGATAGCTAATAGCAAGGCCTGGCTGGCATCCATAGCATGTGTATGTGAACACACACACAAGAAAACGGGGCTAGACTCCAGGAGTCCAGTCGAAGAGAGGGAAGAGGTATTCTATGAGCAAGGGGCATCAAGATTATGATGGGATAACTTACAGAGACAACCAAACCAAGCTAGTGGGAACTCATGAGCTTTAGACCAACAGATGTGGAACCTCCATGGGACTGGACTTGGCCCTCTGCATAAGTGAGACAGTTGTGTAGCTTGGTTTGTTTAAGGGGCCTCTTGGCAGTAGGATCAGGATCCATCCCTGGTGCATGAGCGGGCTTTTTGGAGCCCATTACCTAATGGGGGGGAGGGGGACACCTTGCACAGCCTTGCTGCAGGGGGAGGGACTTGGACCTGCCTCAACTGAATGTACCAGGCTCTGCTGACTCCCCATGGGATGCCTGACCTTTTTGGAGGAGGGACTGGGGGTAGGTTGGGGGGAAGGCTGGGGGAGCAGGAGGAGGGAAGAGAGGGGCATCTGTGATTGATATGTAAAATAAATTTAAAAATCTCTTAACTAAAAGAAAAGAGAAAAGGGCTAGAAGAGAGTGTAAGGATCACAGAGTCGACGGGGTTAAGTTCTACCTGGGGAAGGGTCAGGTGCCACCAGTCAGGAGTCATCTCCTCTCCCAAGCTCCTTCAGGATGATGAACTTCAAAGCCAGACAGCTTTGAGCCCCCTCAGGGAGCCAGGCTGTCCCCCCACCCGGCCTTTTATTTCTAACAATGACATCAGAATTGCCCCCCCACTTTCCCATCACAGATCTCAGGACCCTCAATCCCCCACTGCTGATGAAAGCTGCCAAATTGCTTCTAAGTGGGCAGAGTCCTAAGTGACACCACCAGGAATGACCAGAATGACAATGTGGGGCCCTCCATAACAAAGGAATTATGTCATTTCATTGTTCTCGTTCTCAGAGTACACTGGCTTCCTGCAGCACAGGGTGAGGGGTTGTGCCTTAAAGACTCTAGGTCCCACCCACGCAATTCCAGCTAATAGATCCGCTTTCTAGAGAGTTCCATGGCAAGTTGATTCCAAGGAACACCCAAGGGCCCCTTTAGCCTTGTGACTCTGTAGTCCTCAGAGTGTAGCTCTCCAGTCAGTAGCCTTTGGTAGATACTTGTTCAAATATGGGAGACATAGGTCAACATAAGCACACACAATCCCACCTCACTTGTCTGAAAGATCTTTTCAAATCCTGTGGTCAAAGGTTGGGAATTGGGATTGGAGAAACAGATCATCAATTAAGAGCACTTGTTGCTCTTACAAAGGACCAGAGTTCCAATCCCAACATCCCCATTGGTTGACTCACACACAGATGCCTCTAACTCTTGCTCCAAGGGATTTGGCGTCCCCTTCTGGCTCCATGGGCACCTGCAGCAGACATATTCATACACACACACACACACACACACACACACACACACACACTCAAATATCTGGTCCCTTGTCACCATTTAAAAACAAAAAACAAAAAACAAAAACAAAAAACAAGGACAGGGCCAAGTGGCCAGTTAATAAGAGGGAAAGTCATGGCTGGGTTCCCAGGACGAGAATGAGCTGGAGGTGAGTTCAAGGGTCTTATTGGCACATACCACTCAGGCCAGCACCTTGGAGAGAGACAATAGCAGGGGACAGAAGAGACCCAGCTGTGTTGCAGGCCTAACACTGACGTCAACTTCCCCTCCTGTTTTTCTCCCAGCACAGACCACAGACCAAGATGTACATCAACACATAAACCAAGAGCCAGATCGACTGATGCATCCCCCTAAATGGAATAGATAGATTGCCTTGTAATTTAGTAGCCTCCCATGGGGTACGCTCAGACAAAGCCATGGGCGCATCCAAACAGTGTTTTATGCATCTAGCAGTATAAGCACTATCAAATGCTGTATAAATCCAGACCCAGGTAATAAAGTCAGCGTCGTAAAAGACCCGTGCGATGCAGTAATTGATGCCCCTGGTAACCTCCCGAAAACACAGCAATAACTCAAGTCAGGTGCCGAGATCTCCTCCTCAGCCTTTCTCCCCAGATAAGCGGCGGTGAACTTTAGACCATGCAAACCAGATCACCGGTTGACATTCAGAAAGGGCTTCTGCAGGCTTCTGAGGTTTGACTCTGTGGCTTGATCCAGACCAGTTTCTAATGGTCCCATTGAAGGAAAGTAAGACCAACGGACCCAGAACTACACAGCCACAGCCTAGACTGCCAGCCAGGGGCATTGGGCATGTGCACAGGTCACAGAGGCAGATCTTCTTCCCTAGTCACCACCTCTGAGATCTGTATCTAAAATACAGCCCACACCAGCTGGGAGTTTACCTCAAGTGGGTTTGCATGCTGGCCATGCCACATCTGTGCGCAAATCTAGAGCCTTGAGGAAGGAGTGCCCTGAAACACCAGCCCCTCCAAGCGCTCAACAACAAATCACAGAAAACCAGCTTAAACTGGCTTACAGTGAGAGAGGCAGGTAGCTAGTTGAGGAAGGAGACAGGGAAGAGATAGGTATAAGTTTGTCTGGTTTATGGAGGGCGGTGCATAGTCCCACATCACCCCAGCCAAAAGCTCCCAGACAGATTTTTGTCTGTCAGTCAGGCCCATTCCTAAACCAAGACAATGGAGATGCTGTGCTCTGATTGGGCATGGAGTATTGCATTCTGATTGGTCGGCAAAGAGGTTATACACTCTGATTGGCCCTAGGGGAAGTCGTGTTTTCATTGGTCAAAAAAGAGGTTTTCTGATTGGCCATAAAGGATGCTGTATTCTGATTGGTCATCAAGAAAGCCAGTCTCGCCGGGTGGACAGGCACCAAAACTACACAGAAAAACCCTGTCTCGAAAAACTGAGAAAGGAAAAAAGAAAGCTAGTCTCTGAGTGGCCATGATCTTATCTCTGATGGGTCACCTGCCACCCAGAGACCGAGGTATGTCAGCTGCCCCTGATCCAAATGTGACCACTGTGGGGGAGCCTAGAAAACGTGGAAAGGCTCCAAGCAAAAGGAAAAACCTCAAGAAACATCTTCCAACGGAGCAAAGACAGGTAGGGTGGAGGAACAGAGGAAGGTCAGAATCATGCGGGGACCCCCAGAGATTCCCCTGAACTCACGTTGCAAGATTCAGATCAACAGCTTTCTGTGGGAAGCTGTTACAGTTTGGGTGTGAGTGTGTGTGACAGGAAATTCTGTACTGGGCATAGCTGCAGCCGAAATCTCCCCAGGGAGCCCTTACCTCATCTGAAGTACACAGCTTAGTGGGAGCTGGAGAAAGGCAGGAAGTAGCTGGAGGATGTAGGTCACCAGGGGTGTGTCCTTGAGGCCCTGTCTTGCCCTGACTCCTTCCTGTTTTCCCTTCCCTATTCCCTGTCTACCAGGATGTGAACCACCTCCTCCCCGACACATTCGCACCGCCATGATGCTCAGCCCAAGCACATGGGTCCAGCAACCCTCCAAAACCCTGAGCCAAACTTCAGTCCCTTTCTATAAGCTATTGTAGCTTGGAGTTTGGTCACAGGAACACACAGTAATAGAACACTATTCTAGGCAAATGTTCATGAAACTAAAAACAGAATGGAGAAGTTTTAGCCTGAAGATAAAACGTAACAGGTTTCTAGCACGTAAGGGTTTTGACTCCTGAACATTTCACTAACCTCAAAGGTGAACCGCTGGGGACACACAGAAAGAAAGTTGAAAACTGCAATCCTTAGACCTAGGCTGTGCTGGAAAAGGCTGCCTTTTCAGTAGTGACTACCTTGACTCCTAGAAGCAACAAAACATTAAAGAAGATGTCTATGTTAGGGGACAGTCCCTTTCAAGTTCCCTTCACCTGCCTCAGTGTCTCCTAAAAATATCCATCCCGATCCTCGCATTGTGATGACTTAGGTGATAAATCCCTTCCTGCTCACCCCAACCCACCACCTCTTCCCCACCCCTGGGCTATGACTGTGATAGAATGCTGAAGCCCCAACCAGAGTCACAGCCAGCGCACCAGAGACTCCTAACAAGCAGATGATGTCACAGTGACAGATGCCGCCAGGCGGCGAAATCCATCACGACTGTCCACAAGAACAAAGAGCGAGAGGGAATGTGCTGTGCTGGACAGGCAGCTCCCAGTTAAGAATCAAAGCATCTCTGGGGTGAGGGAAAGAGTTCATAATGGGAAAATCAACAACTGGATCTGGCCGCCTCTTCAAAGGACAGCATGCATGGAGATGCAAGCCCGTTCCCAAGCCACATGGATTGTATGTGCATCTGTGCTGAAGAGACTAGGATTCATTTAAGAAGGGGTTCTGCAATGTCACGGCATAAAAAAAAAAAAAAAAATGGCAATCACAAAGACATAGAGGCACTGTGTTTGGAAAGCCCGTGGTGTGGTGATGGGCAATGGGAAGGCCATGCAACCTGGAATGCGGCTTCCCTGTGCCTCTACGAGTTGGGTCACATTCACAGCCCTATGTGTTACTTACACCAAGCAGTTGGCACCAATAACCTAGATCTTGCTCCCCAGGTCACAGAAAGTGGAAGGGAGAAGGGACCCATCCCAGTCACAGTGACAGCCACAATGTCCATGCAAAGGGAGTGGTATCCCAATCTCTATCACCACCTACTGTCAAACCATAGTTCCACTATGGCTACTGTCATGATCACAACATGGGAATCTGAGGGAACCAGAGTAGAGATACTTCTAGGTACTGTCAGTACCCGAGTGGATCCCCATGGGTCAGCATATTGGCTCTGCCTGCCCCACCCATGAGGGAGCATCTTGTATCAAGATGGCCATGGTTATTATTGCTACCCCAACCTGTGTCCATCCACAAGGATGTTGGAGTGAGCCACTCAGCATCCCAAGGCAGACCTGGCTGGGAGAGCCTTGACTTGACGTACAGCCTTAGACAAGGCAGTGAACAGGCATGTGGTACCAACAAGGACATGATGTCTAAGAAGCCAGAAGCAGACCTGGTCTGGGTCGCCTGCCCAGGTCTCCCAACATCTTCCACCTGGGTTGTCCACAAAGCAGATGAACTCAAGTCACCAACACCTGTTGCCTAACTACCCAGAGGACCATGGCAGGAAACAAACTAAGAAGGCCTGGCCTGTGGCAGGCAAGCACACACCTACCTCTGGGGTTCTGGAAGCCAGGCACAGCCTCCTGGCTCATGAGAAGGAAGAGGCCACCAGGCGTACCAGGTGTGAAAGAAAGTGGGGGCTCTAGAGGGCTATGCTAAACCAGACAGATCAGTAGGTGATGTAGCAAGAGCCCAATCTTCATGTGTATTCTAACTTTCCATAAGTCGTCATTCTCCCAAGGGAGCTTGGCAGGGCCTGTGAGATGCCCTTTGGAGCCCTGTAAGACATCAGGTCTGATCACAGCTTCTGTCTCAAGGCAGCTGGTGGCTGGGGCATGTGCAGTCAGCCAAAGTCACATCTCTGCAGGGCACTTCTGCCCCAGATGTCGTAGGACCAACAGAGATTTATTCCACTCCTGAGACTGGGTGTTTTGACAGCCTGTAGATGCTAAACACGTTGGTCAGGATTTGGTTGCAGAGAACAGAGACAATCTTGGGCCAGCAGGGACAGAAAAAGGGGCTTCTCAGAGAGAGCAGAGGGGAACAACACAGACAGACACACACACACACACACACACACACACACACACACACACACACTTCAGAAATGACTCTCATGCCACATTGCAGATCCAGGGCACCAGGGAAGCCACTGTCCCTCATACAAGGAAGCCACCAGTCAAACCAGGAAGTTGCCACCAAGGGCCCTAGCTCAAAATTTATGCCACCAAAGCCACCATCTGAAGGCCACCACCATGGGGCCACAAAGGTAGACTGCCACCAAGGTACCAGTACCCAGTACCATCCCTGCTAGAGTGCACACAATCCACCTCTCCACCTTTCAAAGCCAGGAACACCTCTGCTGCTTCCAGAAAGAGACCCTGGCTTCACATCATCCCCACCAAGAACACCAAGACCAAGACATGCTCAGTGGGGATGAGAACACTGTCAGGAAGGAGCAGGCTGTCCTCTTGAGCCTATGAAATGCAAGTGTGCCTGTTAACTTTAGTCACCAGCTTGACACAATCTGGAGTTATCTGAGGAGAGATTCTCAAGGAGGGATTGTCTACATCAGGTTGACCTGGGGGCATGACTAATGGGCATTATTACTTTGATTATATTAATTGATAAGCAAAGACATGGCCCACTGTGGGTGGTAACATTCCCTAGGCTGGGGAACCTGAACTGTATAAGGATGAAGAAATGGAAGGGTTGGGGATTTAGCTCAATGGTAGAGTGCTTGCCTAGCAAGTGCAAGGCCCTAGGTTAGATCCTCAGCTAAAAAAAAAAAAAAAAAAAAAAAAAAAAAAATGGGCTTTTGGGGCTGGAGAGATGGCTCAGAGGTGAAGAGCACTAACTGCTCTTCCAGAGGTCCTGAGTTCAATTCCTAGCAACCACATGGTGGCTCACAACCATCCGTAATGAGATCTGGTGCCCTCTTCTGGCCTGCAGACATACATGCGGACAGAACACTGTGTACATAATAAATAAATAAATCTTTAAAAATAAAAAAAAAGAAAGAAATGGAGCTGAACACAATCAAGCAAGTGAGCCTTCTTTGCTCCCTCTTTCTGACTATGGATACATGTGACAACAATGTATCTCCATGCCTTTCCCACAATGGTGGACTCTCCCTCCGGAACAAAGAGCCCAAATGAACCCTTTCTTCCCTGAGTTGCCTTTGACAGGGCATTTTATCACAGCAACAGAGAAGAAACTAGAATAAACACATAAACTAAAACAAGTGACACCCACCCTTGTCACTATGAGAGTACCCACATGCCTGAGAATGGGGGCTCACAGAGAGAAAAAACGGACCCAAGGAATGAAAAGAATTTGTCTTGGTGAGGGTTTCGATTGCTGGGAAGAGACATCATGACCACAGCAACTCTTACAACGGGAAATCATTTCATTAGGGTGGCTTCCATTTCCAGAGGATTAGTCCATCATCATCATGGTGTGACACAGTGGCATGCAGGCAGACATGGTGTTGGAGAAGAAGCCGGGTGTCCTAGTCTTATCTTGTAGGCCAAAAAAAGTGGTCTGAGACACCAGGTGTGGCTTGAGCATACATGAGACCTCAAAGCCCGCCTCCACAGTGACACACTTCCTCCAATAAGACCACACCTACTCAAACAAGGCCACACTTCCAAATAGTGCCACTCCCTTTAGGGGCCATTTTCTTTCAAACCACCATAGAAATGGCCTATGTCTCAACTCCTAGATCCAACCATGCCCGATGCCAGAACACTGAATGTTTTCCTACGTCAACCAAAAGGGAAGATTTCTTTTTTTCTTTCCTAGTTTTCTTTTCCTACAAACAAAAGAATTCCAAGACTATAACCCCAGGGCCAGAGAAGCTTAATCTTAAGTATGAGATTTTCTGGCCAGTGTGAATCAGAGAACACACACCCCATCCCCGGATGGACTGAATGAGCCACACATGGAAATCTCACACTTCAAGGGCTGAAGAGATGGCTCAGTGGTTAGAGCACTGGCTGCTCTTGCGGAGGACCTGGGTTTAGTTCCCTGCACCTACATGGCAGCTCAAAACCATCTATAACTCCAACTCTAAGGGGATTTGAGCCTTCTTCTAGCCTACTCACTGCTGTGTGCATGTGCACACATATACCCACTCACAGACACACACACACACACACACACAACTTTTCTCATCTTTTTCCTTCTTTGTATTTCTCAGGCTTCCAGAGTTTTCCTAGCCAAAAAAAAAAAAAAAAAAAAAAAAAAAATCTCTCTCAAGAATCAAGCCCAAGGAAACAGAGCCACTAGTCTTATAAAAATAGCTATTTGAATGCACCGCAATAACAAATATGAAATAACACAAAATCAACACCCAGCACTCCTGGGAATTTACGGTAGCAGAACAGCCTAGAGCTTGAAGGAGAAGGAGTTGGGGAGAGAAAACTAAATTTCACCACGCAGCGAGAGCTGAGTCTGCTTTGAGATTGCTTTCACAAATAGGCAGCCACGTGAGAGAAAACAGATAATACCCCCCCGATTCCCACAGCATCTTCACCCTCCACAGCCAGGCCCTTTAAAAAATTTAAAAAAATAAAAATAAAAAAATAAAAAAAATAAAAAAAAAGGAAAAGGCTGATGCCCCAAAGTCAAATGAAATCAAGCTTGGTTTGAAAAGCAAATATGAGCAGGCCCTCCTCACAGGCTGTGGGCTTGTTCTCAAGGGAAGTAGGACCTTGGGGTGGTAACACTGGGTTCCTCAGGACTAGGGTGGGAAAGCTGAGGGTAGTTGTGGCTGCCAGTGCGCTCACTTAGCAACATCCATGCAGCATCCACCGTACCCATGAGGGTACTCAGTACACAGGACGCAGAAAGAAGCACAAAGCGATGGAGGCTGAACTGCAGATGTCCCTGCCAAGGGCACACTGGTGCAAAATAAGTAGCCATCAATGGCTGGCAGGCTGAGAATGAGAACATAGCTCAGTGGTAGAGCTCCTGCCTAGAATCCTCCAGTGAGGGGCTAGGGGCGTAGCTCAACAGTGAGTGCTTGCCTAGAATCCCCCAGTGAGGGGCTGGGGTGTGGCTCAGCCATAGAGCTCCTGCCTGGAATCCCCCAGTGAAGGGCTGGGGTGTGGCTCAGTGGTAGACCTCCTGCCTAGAATCCCCCAGTGAGGGGCTGGGGGCGTGGCTCACTGGCAAGTGCTTGCCTAGTGCCTGCAAGGCCCTAGGTTCATATGCAGCACCACAAACGAAAAAAAAGGAGAAGCTGAGCTCACACCAATGAAGAAGATGAACAGGTTGCTGGGGGACAAGGTGTCAAGCTCACTGGGTTTGAGTAATCTGGAACAGTCTATGTAAGGTAAAGATAACAAGGCAGGAGCTGGGGGATCCAGGGACAACTGGAAGCGGTAGAAGCATCAGATCCATTTGGAGCCCCCCTGAAGGCCACCTGCAGCAGTGACCACAGATTGTGAACACAGTTCCCCATCAGAAGCACCTGCTGCTCTCTGCCTGGGTTTCTACCCGGAAGCATGTAGGTCTGGATACAGGAGGAAACAGAGAGTTGACAGCCCACCCCCCTTCCCCTGAGAAGCACCTTATGGAAAAGCTGGGAGCAGTGTATCAGCTGCCCAGCATCCTCAGAACCCAGAAGCCATGACCCTAGCCAGCTGTTTAGACATCCCAAGCCCCAGCTGTAACTTCCCCTTCTCCACTTTCTGTTCCTTGTCATGGTGCCTGCCATTACCCACAACCCACTACTGCACGCAAGGCTCAGCATATGAGGACCAAAACTCAATAACCATGGAAAGATGATGAGAAAGGGAAGCGTTCAAGGCCAAGATCTGGGTTTTCCAAAGGGAAGAGAAGAGCCATACTGGGGTACAAAGTAGGTGACTAGAGATATCAGCCAGGGCCAGGCTGGGCGGCACTTCTATAGCTACCTCCATGAGAGCAGGAATCTTCTGAAGACAGCAGAGGTGGGATATGATGGTGTCACACACAGGTGGGAGGCAGGGCCCAGCTTCCTCTTTGGGAGAACTCAGGAGCCCCAAGCATCCATCCAGAGATGAATGGCCAGTCAGAATGTGGCCCATGCTGACATGGAGTACTACTCAACTACTCACAGCAGAGAAAGGTAGTGAACCCCAAATGTTCCATTACGCTCCCATACTCTACAGCCACATTGGTAGATGTCTCAAGTAGAGCAAATCCGTGGCAGAAGCCGACAGTAGCCATTGAAGGCTGGGCGAGGGGAGAAAGGAATGGATGGCTTGTCAACTCAGCAGGATCTGGAATCTTCTTGGGAGGTAAGACTCCAGGCACACCTCTGAGGGGTTATCTAGATGAGGTTAGCTGAGGAAGGAGGACCCACCCTGAGTGTGGGCAGCGCCATTCCGTGGGGCGGGGTCACAGACTGAATACAAAGGAGAAAGCAAGCTGAGCGCCAGCGTCCATCTCTCTCCGCTTCCCGACTGCAGATGCCACGGGACCAACCACTTCACGTTCCTGCCGCCATGCTTCCCCCGACATGACGGACTGTACCTTCTAACTATGATCTAAAATTAATTCCTTCTTTGCCAAAGCGTCCTGTGTCAGATACTTTGTCATGGAGATAGGAATAGTGGCTAACACTGGTGGTGTCCACACAGCCTGGGAACCCCACAGTTGGCAAGGTCATCAGAGATGGAGAGAAGGGGACAGGCTGAGGTGGCCCTACAGGTTCACTGTCTGGCCCTGCCAGGCCTCAGCTTTGGCACAACACCATGTGCCAGGCAGTCACTCGCTTTCTCTGCAGCCCGCCCTGGGATGAGCTTCCCATTAACAGGCCCTCCCAGGCATCGCCACCCCAGGGCCAACCCCTACCACTACCACCATTCAGAGGAAGCTACAGCCTCCTGGGTCTGTGACTTGTCATTTGGAATTAATCTGGCCTGGGTTACCTGAGGAGCACCATCCACCCCACCTGACCACAGGCTCTAGGAGCAGGCACCTTGGAAAAAGCCAGAGAAAACACTGGAGCGGGAGGTATCTGTCCACTCTCACCACAGCCCTCACCCTCACCATGACAGCTCCCACGCACACCAGAGCCTCAGGTGACATGCAGGAGTAATGTTCTCCCCCATGGAGCAGAGTTCTGATACTTTAGGAAACACACAGGACCTCCTTATAAACCATTCAAGGAGTGGCTGGCCCCTCTGGGGCATGAAGGAACCTCCCACACCAGCCACATACTCAGCCACATCTGCATCTGGCCTGGCCACGTCACCTCTCCTAGGTTAGCGCATTGACCAAAGACAGTGACCATCAGAGACATCTGTTCGGGACCATCAGATCCTCCACATTCTGGAATGGGTGGGGAAGAATCTGAGCCACCCACACCCAATGGATTCATCAGGAGACTGAGGCATCTAGCCTTCTCCAGACTAGAATTTGTCATAACGAAGTAATGTCCATCGGGCAAGGTCGGCTCAGGAAGGGGAAAAGCAACAAATCGTAATGGTATACAAGTACAAGGATGCCATCTGGCCACCCACGGCTCTGCCCTCCAACTTTAAAACTGAACACACACACAGAGTTCTGCTCATAAGGCAGCAGAATCGAAAATAACACCTCGCCAGACCCAGACACAGAAAAGAACAACAGAACAATTTTACTGAATACTTCAATTAATTAATTGCCCAGAGAAGCCAAGCTCACGTCCCTAAAAGCGGCTTGGGAGCTATTTATATATTTATGATGGGGAAGCAGGCAGGGTGCAGACTTTGAACGCTAACCCTGTCCCAATATTTACAGCATGTTCCCGTCTGTCTTGGCAGACAGGTGTCAATTCTATATTTGTGACAAACTTTCTCCTGTGCCAGTTTATCATTTGTCTAATCAGAAGGTGTTTATTGCTGAGAACTCATCTGGAAAATTCCATGAGCCGAGATGCTCTTCTATGGATCATTTTTGGGGTTTGGGGGAAAGTAGACATTTAGAAAAGTCGCTTTGCTTGTTTCTAAAACAATCTCCTGGCCAGGCAAGGTGGTGCACACCTTTAATCCCAGCACTCGGGAGGCAGAGACAAGCTGATCTCTGTGAGTTCAAGACCAGCCTGGTCTACAGAGCAAGTTCCAGGACAATGCAAAGAGACCCCGTCTCAGAACAAAACTTTAAAAAGTGTCCTTTTAAACCAAGCATGGTGACTCATGCCTGTAATCCTGGCACTTGGGAGGTGGAGGCTGGAGGATCAGACATTCAAGGTCATCCTCAGCTGTGGAGTGAGTTTGAGGCTAGCCTGGGCTAGGTGAGACCTTGTCTCAAAATAAATGGTGTGTGGGAGGATTTTAAGCTTTCCTTTCCTTTCTACTTTTTGGTTCAGAGACTGATTTCAAACCCTGTTCAGGGATACTCAAGTTTAACTAGTGGCCGAGACAAGGGGCTGGCAGAACATACCCTGGGTTTCAGCACAGGAGGCCATGTTTTCCAGCCCCACTTCTGCAAAGTATTTGTTTGGGAGAAGAGGCAAGTTTTTAAGACAAACTATATATATGTATGTATGTGTGTGTGTGTATAGATAGATAGATAGATAGATAGATAGATAGATAGATAGAGCATTCTTCCCCAATAAAAACAAGAGCCACATTGATTGAATCCCTATGTTTTGTTTTGTTTTATTGAGAACACTGTGTCCAAGTTTTCCTATGTGGACTGTCCTAATTTTCTTCTCTGTTGCTGTGATAAAACACTGACCAAAGCTATTCGGGGAGGAAAGGTTTGATCTGGCTTACAGCTCATGGTCTATTATAAAGGGAAGTCAGGACAGGAACTCAAGGTAGGAACCTGGAGGCAGGAGCTGAAGCAGAGGCCATGGAGGAACACTGCTTACTGGCTTGCTCCTTGTGGCTTGCTCTGACTGTTTTCATATACAACACAGTACCATGGGCCTAGGGGTGGCTCTACCCACAGTGGGCTGGGCCCTCCCACATTAACAGTGGAGACAATGGAGAGAACAGGGTCCAGCTGACACCTGGGTAAAAGCTGTGAGGAAGTGTAGATCTTTGACAGACTGTGTGTCAACCACAGAAAACTTACACAGAGAGAGAGAGAGAATTGTCCCATGAGCAAGCCAAATGAGGTTTCTAAGCCGGGCGTGGTGACACAGGCTGGCAATTCCAGAACTAAGGTTGAAGCAGAAGAATGAGAAGTTCAAAGCCAGCCTCAGCCAGTTAGGAAGAGTTTGTCTTAAAAACAAAATGGATCATAGTGGGCCCCAGCTCCACAGTGTGGCAGAGTCTCTGGTCATGCATGTCTGAGAAGGCCAGGCAGTTTCCCAGTTCCCAGGGCCAATGCTGCAGTGAGGGAGCCTGTCTCACCTTGATCTCAAGACATACAGACCATGAATCCTGAATTCCATGGAAAAGGCTACTTTGTTCTGCCTTGCATATTGGCCTCACAGGTAAGATTTCTTTAATAAAACTTCTACAATGAGCCATTCAAAACACTCATGCATGTAAAATAGGAATAAACCTTAAAATAAATAAATGATTGATGATAGATATCTAAAAGATAGATGTCTACTAGATAGATGATAGATAGATTGATAGATAGATGATAGATAGATAGATAGATAGATAATAGATAAATAAATAGATGGATAGATGGATGGATGGATGATGGATAGATAGATAGATAGATAGATAGATAGGTAGATAGATAGATAGATAGATAGAATGAAGTATGGATGGACAGATAGAATGATAGACAGATGGACAACTGATTGACAAATCTAAGAAAGGACAGATGGATGGTTTGCAGACAGTTCAGCTGTCCAGCTCTGATTGGTTCTCTTGGCTCCTGCTGATCCCTAACTGATCAGGTCACACATTCATCTAGGACATGGAGCTCTGAGCAGGATGAACCCAGGGACACTGAGGGCCAGGATCCCATGCACTCACATGTCACAGGAGCGAGACCTGTAGCTGTCCAATCTTAGCCAATGCTGGGAGTTGAGAAGCAAAGCCTGGACCAAGCGTTAATCCCGAAAGGAACCCTCCAGAACAATTCCACAGTGAACTCATTGGCAGACAACATTTGGCTGAAATAACAAAAAACCCAACCACAAGTGTCTCCCATGGTAGAGACACATGGTATTTACTTATCAAGAGGCTGGAGGTGGGAGCAAGTTTAACTTCCAGGCTCATGGGGAACCCAGGCTGCACTCCATCACAGCTCCTGTGCCTCCTGGTGAGCTGACAAAGCCATCCCACCATCACAGCTGTGACCCTAGCAGAACAAGGCCTCTCCCTCCTTGTGTGACTCTCTCAGCAGGAAGGCAATCTTCCACCTGCCCTGGCACACTCACGCTTCCATCTCATTGGCTGGCGCCAGGTCACAGGGCCAATCCCTAGCAAAGAAAGCCCTATGACACATGGTCTGAGACTACTCACCTCAGGTATTAGTCACCGCCTTGCTGCTACAATATAGTGCCTGAAAGATCAACTCAAGGAAGGAAAGGTTTATTTTAGCTCATGGTTTGAGGATACAATCCATCACGTTAGGGAAGGTAGGGCAGCAGGACTGTGAGCCAGCCGGTCACATGACATCCACAGTCAGGCAGCAGAGAGAGATGAACGCTGGTGCTCAGCTCACTGTCTCCTTTGTATCCAGTCCAGGACCCCAGCCTAGGGAATGGTGCTGCCCACATTCAGGATGGATCTTCCCTCCCAGCTAACAAAATCTAGAACCCCTCTCATATGCACACCCAGAGGTTTGTCTCTTGGGTGATTCTAGATCCCATCAGGTTGACAGTCAAGATTAACACCATGCCTCCTAAACAAAGAGTCTTCCAGTAACAAAGAGGAAGGAGCAGTGACTTCTGGGTAGGAGCCAGCCAGAGCCACTAAGAATGTTCTAGCTACCTCTCCTCGCACCAGATGCCCCCTCAGATATTTGGGGGCTTGTTTACATATTATTAAGATAGGGTCTCTCTGTGTAGCCCAATGTCTCAGTTAGGGTTTCTATTACTGTGAAGAGACACCATGACCACAGCAACCCTTATAAAGGAAAACATTTCATTGGGGTTGGCTTACAGTTTCCAGAGGTTTGGTCCATTATTGTCACAGCAGGTATCATGGTGGTACACAGGCAGACAATGGTGCTGGGGAAGGAGCTGAAGGTTCTACATCCTGATCAGCAGGCAGCAAGAAGAGAGAGTGCCACTGGGCCTGGCTTGAGCACTTGACAGTCCAAAGCCCACCCACCCCCAGTGACGTACTTCCTCCAACAAGACCACACCTCCTAAGAGTGCCACCCCCATGAGCCTCTGGGGGCTGGCCATTTTCATTCAAACCAACATACCCAAGCCTGCCTCAAATTTGCAATCCTCTTGCCTTGATATCCACCCCAGTATTGCAATGATGATTGTGTACCACCCAACCGTGGGCCACAGAAGTGCCCCTCCAAAGCTTATGATCTGCTGCAGCTCTCCCTGTCATTTCTGATAGACCCTGGTGGCTTCGCAGGCAGGTAAAGCATCCACAAACATTCACGCACACAGTCCCTGCCCCGCCCCCCAAGTGCTAATGAAGACAGCCAATCAGGCATCTGAGTCTGAGAAAGATCTGGCCAGTCCAACCCCAGCAAAGCTTCATACTCCACCTTCTGAGGCTCAGAGACCAAGCGACAGGGAGAGGGTTTCCAGGCCACTGGCTCTGTGGAGGTTTGACACTGATGCTGAGGCCATTGTAGGAGACCACTGTTCCTGCTGTCTTTGTTGGATCCCCCAGAAAAAAAAAAATCTCAGAGGGGAATTTGATGGTGGGTGGTAAAATTGGAAGGTGATCCCAAGATGATGGGGTGGGAGAAAGGAGACAGGAAGGGAAGAGAAGAGCACAGGGGCGTCTTCATAGGCCCAAGGGTCCTACCTCTGACAAGATAGCCATCTATCTGCCTAGGGAAATAAAAATCGTGGCTGGGAGAGCTCCAGTCCAGCCCTGGGCATCAGGTCAGTAAACTGATGAGCCCTGAAAAGGTCCCTATTGTGGACCTTGAATACTCACAACTATTTATAACTGGCTGGAACCACTATGGGCCACAACGGTCTAATGCTAAACCCAAGAGAGGAAATGAAAATATGTAGCACACTAAAATGAAAATATGTACCACCTGTCCATAGCAGGGTTGTGACATGTCCCAGCAGGTCAAGGTGCTTGTCGACAAATCTGACAACCCGAGTTCAATCCCTGATAACAGAAAAAGAAAACAAATGCGTGCACATAATAAATACATTTACCCATTTAAAAGCGTTTCTTTCTTTCTTTTTTTTTTTTTAGCCAAAGGACAGAATTTATTAGCTCCTGAGTTCTAGTTCTCCTTCTGCTGTACAGTTTTGGTTCCACATAGTCGCCCAGTCCGGCAGGCAGCAATGAGACCCACTCTGCGCCCAGCAGGGGCATCTCTTCGGAGAGTGGAGGGTTTGCCAATGTGCTGGTGGTTACCACCTCCAAAGGGATGCTCCACAGGATTCATGGCCACACCCAGGACACCTAAAAATATGGAATGTTTCACAAATTTGTGTGTCATCCTTGTGCAGGGGCCATGCTAATCTTCTCTGTATCATTCCAATTTTAGTATATGTGCTGCCGAATCAAGCACTAAAAACATTTCTAATATAAAAAGAATGTCCACGGAAACATTTTTCACAAGAGCTACAAAATGGAAACATTGCAAATGTTCATGAGCTCGGGCTTCTGTATTCAATAGGTGAATGGGTGAATAACATATGGTATGCCCATACAATGGAACATTATTCAGCCATGAAAAGTGAAAAGGTGCTAACAGCTACCATATACTACAATGCAATTCAATGAAAGGCCCCAAACACAAGGAAAGTATTCGATGGTTTTGTTTCCCTAAAATGCCCAGAAAAGTAAAAAAAAAAAAAAAAAGTGGATTCCTAGTTAGTTGCTAAGAGCTGAGGATGGAGGAAAAGAGTGAGTGGGAGTTTTTCAGTTTTGGTTTTGGGTTTGTTTGTTTGTTTGAGGCAAAGTTTCTCAGTGTTGTCCTAGCTGTCCTGGAACTTGCTCTGTGGCTGGCCTCAAGCTCAGAGATCTGCCTCCCTCCGCACCCACCCCCAATGCTGGGATTAAAGGCATGTGCCATGTGCCACCACACTGGCAAAAGTGAGTATTAATGGATACAGTTTTAATTTGGAGTAGTGAGAATGTTCTAGAACTGTTCAGTGGTGAAGGCTGCACCACACTCCATATTTCAAACACCACCAAAGCGTGTGCTTTAAGAAGATTTATACAGTGGCTATGCCACCAGACACCAAAAGACTTCTAGGACTTTAAAAAACAAAAAACGAACAAATAAGTCTGTGGTCTGCTGTTTGATTGCAATGGAAACTCTAACCATGTCAGAAATAAGTCAAATTATCTAATGTGACTAAAACACATAGAGCAGAAAGAAAGTAAGTGTGGGTTGGGGGGGGGGGGGAGAGTAAAGAATTAGTGCAGTGCAGGACAAGCCACAACCAAAATATATGGTAAGAGATTGCCTGCAAATTCAGCTCTGGGCATCCTGGCAGCAAAGGAATAAAGGGAAATACTCCCCAAATCCAGACTTTTCATAAGGACTCAGTACAGCAATGTAGGGGACATCTCACCATCTGAAGATTATTGGAACTGCGGTAAGAGAATAATGTTGAGGGAAATTGTTTGTTTGTTTGTTTTCGAGACAGGGTTTCTCTGTGTAGTTTTGGTGCCTGTCCTGGATCTCGCTCTGTAGACCAGGCTGGCCTCGAACTCACAGAGATCCACCTGGCTCTGCCTCCCGAGTGCTGGGACTAAAGGTGTGCACCACCACCACCTGATGAGGAAGAGCATTTTATCTCACCAGCAAAATCACCTCCACCAGGATATGACGTCCTACCCACCCTCTTGGACTTTTGTAAGATGATTGGCAGGGTGCAGATTTTTACTTAACTGTCTTAGAATGTCAGCAGTCTTCTTAAGGTCACAGTGAATCCTTTAATATTCACGTCATTCTATTTTAGACCATCCATTAAGTGGGCAGCAGGTCGATTTCCCATCCTTCAAGTGCTAACTGCTCCGGTCCTGGATGCTCCTCCTGCATCTGTGGGTTTGCTGTGGTTCCGGCCATCTCTCAACAATCCCTTCCTGCCAGCCTCCATTTCTCACCACACTCGGCAACTGCTTTCTGGTCGGCCTTGAGTTGACAGCTCCATTGAATCTACGGTTCCTGCCGGATCCTTCCAGTGGGGTGGACTATTGGTAAGTTGGAAGGGCGAGGGCAGATGGCACCTTCTGTCCTTGACCAGAGAGCTCTCACAGGGACATGTGTGAATGTTTGCAGTTTCTATCATCATGGGGGCGGGTGGGACAGGAATGCCATAGACATTACAGTAGACAGTAGCATAGACCCTACACTGACAAGCCATCCCTGAATAGCTGTATGACCCCAACTCCCCAGGCTAAGAACGCTGATTGGGAACGAGAATAGATAGATGGTCAGTTCACTTATGATTTTTTTATGTTGTGATATTTTGAATGCCAGGCAATGTCCCAGAAGCAATTCCCTTAATATTGGGATTGTGGGGAATCCCCACGTTGCTAGAGCGGACCCTGAACCTATGAAAAGCCTGGGTTTATTTCCTTAGTCACTTTGGCTGCCAAGATGCCCAGAACTGAACTCATAATCAGTTGCTTACATACATTTCTGGTGTGGCTCACCCAACTAAACCCCCCCAATATGGACAGAAACCTCTGAAGTTTATTCTCCCTTAAATTGTCCGCATTGTATATATTTGGTCACAGTAACACACAACAGACCAATACCCCTAGATACTTCAACTTGGTGTCATGACAGCCATTCAGTCTATCTAATGCATCTTCATGGCATCCCCAACAGAGCGGCTTCCATGCTCCGAAGCCCCCAGCGGACCCTGGGCCTCAGCTGCATTTTCCTGACTTATATGGCTCCTTCCACCCAGCAATGTGCTCTCTGGGGATCACTCATCACGTAGCCTGTCAGCATCCTTCCTTTTCAAGGCTATATTATATTCCACCATCTAGACAAACCACATTTTGTTGACCTACTTGTCAATGGGTAGACATCAGGGCTGTCCCCATCTTTTGGCTACCTACCGTAAACAAAGCTGTTGTGAGCATTTGTGAATAGGTTTTTGTTTAGGCATACAAACCTAGGCGTGACATTACTGGCTAATTCTAAATTTAAAAAAAAAAAAAATGCCAGCTTTGCAAGATGCAACAACACCCCACTCCAATCCTTTCTCGGGCACGGATTAGGGAACATATGGATTCCTCAAGCTTCACCAACAGCCTTGGAATAGCTCACACTGACCTTTCTGTGGTTTTATACTCACAGCCTTGGTCCAAGACCAAATCTGAGTCACAGCTGACGACAGTGAGGGAGATGGACTGGGTGACAGAGAGGGAGACACCGCCCTCTCCCCCACCCTGAATGCCAGGCTGTGGGCGTTTGAGATGTTTAGATTTCATTTCTGCCCGAGAAACTGAGACATCATTTAGCAGACGCCATGAGTCCCCCAGAAGGGAAATGGTTCTTAAAAGCTCCATGGAAGGGACCAAGTGGCAGAATCTTTGCAAAAACACCCAAAACGGCCTTTTTTCTCCCTCTTGGTGGGGAGCGGCCTCTTTTCCTCTTACAGTTATTTAAATAACAAATGTGTGCCAGGCAAGGTGGCACAAGCCTTTAATCCCAGTTTGAGGTCAACCTGGTCCGCACAGCGAGTTCCAGGACAGCCAGGACTACAGAGGAAGACCCTGCCCCCACCCACCCACAAAAAAAAAAAAAAAAATTTTTTTTTAAATAACAAATGCACAAAGATTTTTTTTGTTTTCAAAGTACAGGGGACATTAAGTCACCTCCTGCCCTTGCCCTCTCCCAGAAGGAATCTGCCATTGTCAGCTTCACAGGAACCCACCCTGTTCTCTGTGGCTGCCCATCATCATTATCTAAGCTGGATGGACTGACTGTCCACAGACCTCTGCTACAGCTTCTACAAAGGGTGAGGTTGTCTCTGTAGGACACTGAGTTCTAGGAGCTGATGCGTCCCTTTTGATAGACCCTGCCCGGGGGTGTGACATAGAAAACAACGGAATCTAGAATAAAGCAGAATCAGTGGGGACAGAGCCGGAGCATCTGTGCACACGAGGGAAGCACCTGCCGCTGAGAAACAGCTCTGAGCGGGTGGTTTCCCTCAGGTTCCAGAGCCCAGAAAGGCTCAAAACTTAAATACTGACATCCTGGTTTTTTTACATAGGGAAACTGCGGCTCGGGGAGATCCCTGTTGAACCAGGGATTGAGGTTTGCTCGTGGCTGGTGGTGGCTGGCCCTCTGCCCACCTCGCCCCTGAACTCCGGGTGTCTGGAATCTGTTATCTGACGGTCCAGCTTTGACATTCCAATGTGTCACCGAGACCTTGTTGCTAATTACAGCTCACTGAGAGCTCTTCCCTATGGAAGCCGGCCTGTCTCACCTCATCACAGTGGCAAGGGTGCCCATGTTACAAGCTGGGGTGTCCTGGCAGCTTCTGCACGGTGCAGTGGTGCAGGTAACCCCAGCTTGGAAAGCCAGAATCACAGCCTGAGGCCATACACCCTGTACACAGAAGGAACGGCCATGTCTCCACCAGCTCCCAACTGCAGAAACCACCACATCCCTGGGGACAGCGCCCACCCCTACCCTGGCCCAGGAAAGGATTCCTGACGCCTTTCCCTGAAGGCTAATCCAAGTGAGTGAGTGAGTAAATGAATTGAATGAAGGAAGGAAGGAATGGCCAGATGAGGTGGCAGCTAGGATGATTCCAGAACAAGGCCAGAAGCACACCTGCAGCTAACAACTGTCATCTATAGAGAGCTGTTGGGGACCACCTTTGCTTTCCATGGGGAGACACTGTATTCCTCCAAAACCAGTAATTATTTTTTGTTTTGTTTTTTGTTGTTTTGTTTTGTTTTTCAAGACAGGGTTTCTGTGTAGCTTTGGAGCCTGTCCTGGAACTCGCTCTGTAGCCCAGGCTGGCCTCGAACTCACAGAGATCCGCCTGGCTCTGCCTCCCGAGTGCTGGGATTACAGGTGTGCCCCACCACCTGGCCAATTGTGTTATTTTTAATGAAATCGACACCATTTACATCCAGGGCACAAAGACAAGGTCCACAGAGCAGCCTGCTGGATGGCTGAGACTCTGCTCTGGGACCATAGCTGCTGAGTGCCAGAGACAAGGGTTGAGTGTCTCCAAGGTCCCAAGCATGACCACATGGTAGGGAAAGGACGCAGTAAGGATGGAATGGATGCCGCCCTTCCCCCCTGCTGTCAGACCCTGGATTATCCACTTCTCCTTGAGCCTCATAGCAGAAAGGACAGAAAGGGACCCTGCCCCCAGCACAGTACTGTCCCTGGAACAGCCCCCTCTGCTCTAAGCTCTCCAGTATAGGGACAAAGGGGTCCTGAAAGTCCTCTGTGCTGCCCTGGCCTGCAGACACCTCCATGTCCGCCATGTTCAGCCTCCTTTCACGCCAGACTCTCTCTACCACTCGCTGGCCCTCCTTTCCTAACAGAAGCAGTGACCCGTGTGCACCCTTCTCCTCCAAGCCCCTCCCCGGTCTACTCTATTCTGCTTTTGTGGTTTGGTGACCTTAGCGCATGAAGGGAACCCAGCTACAGCGCCCCTCTCCCCAGCCTGAATTCATTTAGAAAGAACGTCCTCTAGACCCAGGGGAGGGAGGTCAGTATGGAGTCAGAGAAGCTTCATCCAGTCTTAGGACCCCAGAAACAAAGCTCCACTTAAGCCCTGGAAAGGATCCCCGTCCACAAGCACAGGGCCACAGAAGGGGACGCCCCCCTTCCTTCAACACCACCTCAAAGTCACCTCAGAGTGGGCAGCTTCCAAGGGCTTCCCAGCTTCACAGCATCCAAGTCACTAATAGATGGTGGAATATGATGCAGCCCTGAAGAGGCTTCAGGGGAGGTAACCCTGGCATCAGCTCACATTGTGTGGCTGTGTGGCTGTGTGGCCGGCTTCTTACACTCCGTGTTGTGTTATTGTACATATTGCCCCTTCTGCAGCACTGTGGATGCAGAGTGAGTTCAAGGCCAATCTGGGCAACTGATGGAGAGCCTGTGACCAAGTTAACATCTCTGTTGCTGTGATAAAAACACCCTGACAGCCAGGCAGTGGTGGCGCACGCCTTTAATCCCATCACTCAGGAGGCAGAGGCAGGCGGATCTCTGTGAGTTCGAGGCCAGCCTGGTCTCCAAAGCGAGTTCCAGGAAAGGCACAAAGCTACACAGAGAAACCCTGTCTCGAAACCCCCCCCCAAAAAAAAAAAAACCGTGGGCTGGTCAACCTGCCTGATGCCCCTGGGCGGTGCTGGTCCTGAGATACCACTTCCCAACCCCGAAGCAGACTGTTGGCAAAGGTCCCTCCCACTGGGCGGCGGGACTCAGGACACCCACAGAGAGCCGAGCAGGTCGCTGGGGCTTCAGAACCTGCCACCCTCCCCCAGGTGCTTGCCAGGCAGCTGAGACCAGACCCAGCCACCAGCTCACCTCCCGCTGGTAAGTGTGCGCTCGGCTCAGAAACAATGAGCCCAGGCCCCAGGTGAAATTCATATTCTAATTCAAGTTTCTCGCATTGATGAAGGCTGCTGCTGCCACCTTGGAATGCTAACAGCTCAGAATGAAGCCCTGGGGAGCGAGCGTGAATGAGGAAAGATGAGAGGATTCGTCTGAGCACCAAGAACACAAAACCCCTGAAGCCGAGGCTGGTGGCGCCCCAAAACTGGCTGAGCTCCCGAAGCATGCAGCAGGAGATGAAATGCCCCCACCCAGACTGCTTCCAAAGGTCAGTCCAGAGACTGACCTGTGAAGGCTCCTGAGCGCCACACCTAAGGACACCTGTGTTGTCAAGAAGGACCAGGTGATCCTCGGTCCAGTAGGAAACAAAAGAAAAGCAGGTCTATGATGGGACTGAGCGGTCCCAACTCCATGCCCCATTCACAACCTTTCCAGCAACTCCAGGAGCCAAGAAATTCTTCCTTGGATCAGAGGAAGGTGGGCAGATGTGTTTTAAGGGATGCGTCGAGGCCCCACCCAGCACCATCCTCCCCACAGCATAGAAAGTGAAGTCAGGGCGGGACTGGGCTTCTGTGATGAGTGAGCCCTGGTTCCCTCCCCACTGTCACACACGCGCGCGGGGACACACACACACACACACACACACACACACACACACACACACACACACACACACGCGGAGTCAAATTCACTTCCAGGCTGCCCAGCCCTCCAGATCCTTCTGCAGACGTTTCTTCTGTGTCTGTGTGGGAAGGTGAGTCACAGCTACACCACAAAGAGACTCCTCACAGGGACAAGAGGGAGGACCAGGAGTCCCAGCCATCCTACAGCCTACCGGACCAACCTCCCTGAGCCACACTGTCCCCAGCCACACCTTCCCTGAGCACTGCCCTGCCAGAGCCACGCCCCCTCGGAGCCACGCCTCCTGTAAACCGGTTCTCTCCTCTGGTTGAATTGTCATTGCTGTGGAGGTGAAATGAGACACCCACCCGACAATCCTCCTCTGTGGAGAGAGTTCAGTGAAGCTATCACCCTGAGGGCTCCAGAAGGGGCAGCTCCCTCTCATTGACTCCTCAAGTTCCCGTCATTATTTTCCAGGACTGAGGATCGAACCCAGGGCCTCCTGCACATTAAGCAAGCTCTCTGCCAAGGGGCTGCAACCTTTCTTTACTTTTTATCTTGAGTCATGGATCTCCATGAGCTGCCTAGGCTAGACTTGAACTTGCAATCTGCGGGTCTCAACCTCCTAGTCAGGCAGGTTTTCTTTTCTTACTAGTAATCAAAACCTTGTCATTGACCCCAGCCTGGTACAGACCCAACATCTGTTGACAGGTACCAAGGGCAGACAGAAACCGAGTAAATCCCACTGTACAGCACATATTCGTGGCCTGTGAAGGAAACATGATGTTTTGTACTTCTCTGTGCCCACAGTCAACATAAATCCTACAGGCCCATACTACTGACCCTAAAATCAACTACAAAATCCTGTCATTGAAAAATGAATATGCTGGGGTCAGCAATGAGCTTGCAGATGGCTGGGAATTGTAAAGATACTCAAACCTAAAATGAGGCATTCAGGGGCTGGAGAGATGGCTCAGCAGTTAAGAGCACTGGCTGCTCTTCCAGGGGACCTGGGTTCAATTCCCAGCATATATATATGATGGCTCACAATAATCTGTAATTCTAGTTCTAGAGGATCCAATGCCCTCTTCTGGCCTCCATGGGCACTGCACACATATGATGAACATAGACACATGCGAGCGAAACACCCATACATTTAAAATTAACCTTTAACATAAGAACAGGTGGGAAACCTAGAGATTCTTAGGGACCCTGAAATCACTTTTGAATTTCTTTTTAATTTTTTTAAGACCCACCCAAATCATCCAGGCAGTTGTTGGGCATGCCTTTAATCCAAGAGGCAAAGGCAAGCAGATCTGAGTTCCAGGCCAGCCTGGTCTACAGAGCAAGTTTCAGGATAGCCAGGGGTACACAGAGGAAACCCTGTCTCAAAAAAACAAAAATAGGGGTTGGGGCTTTTAGCTCAGTGGTAGAGTGTAAGGCCCTGGGTTTGGTCCTCAGCTTTGCTATTAATTAATTAATTAATTAATTAATTAATAGAATTTTTTTAATTAAGAAAAAATCCACCCACATCATGCCAGATGTCCCAGCACCAGGCAAGCTGAAGCAGGAAGATTTCAAGTTCAAAGCCACCCTGGGCTACACAGTGAGACCCTGTCTATAAATAAATAAATAACCCGCTGAGGTCCCATGAGCCTTGAGGCAGGAACGTCAATAACATTTCCATCTTTGACATTCAGTGCCAACCACAGACAGGTGCAGAGCGCTCAAGAAACAGTGTTGATTGACAGGGAGGGAAGGGGCATGAAGGAGACTCTCAAATCAGTCATCACTGGCAGATGGTGTCTACTTCACCTAATAGTCTTCAAGGAGGGGTAATAGGCCTGGGGAATGGGGTAGATAAAAATCCACACACAATCTTGCCCTCAGTGAGCTCAGGCCCGGCTGGCACATTAGCCAGACCGGCTCTCAGCAGAGCACATAATGCTGGGGTCAGGAAGAGTAGCCCAGGCCACCTGAGATGCTTTACCTGAAAGTTGTCAAGACTTCCTGATTGCAATGGAAACACAGTTCAAAAGTGAGCAAGGTCGCTAGGGGCAGAGGGAAGGGCAAAAATCTCAAACTCTTGCTCCCCAGGACCTCTCCACCTTGGTCTGTGGTTGGCTTTTTGAGACAGGGTCTCTTACTGATTAGGGAGGTTGGAGACGCTCCTGTCTCTGCACTGGGGTTACAAACATGGTACAAATCATGAGCCCACCCATGAGAGGACCCTTATGTGTCCTCTCTTCCTCTGGCCCTCTGTTTCTGTGGTCACCCCTGTCTTTCCTTGCATCTGCCCCAGATACTGCCTGGAATTCTTCAGTTCCCCTTCTGCCACTGCTGGTGGTATGGCGGCCACCATCTCTGCCTCTGTGGTCACTACACAAGACAACGTCCACTCTCTCCTCTTTCGGTGGCTAGCTCCACCAGTTCTAATGGTAAATCCTGACAGTGGGCATGGAGGGGCTGGAGAGATGGCACAGTAGTTGAGTTATTCTTCTTACAGAGTTTGGTTCCCAGCACCCATGTCGGATGGATCACAACTGCTTGTAACTCCAGCTCCTGGGGATCAGACACCCCCTTCTGGCCTCTGTGGCTACTGTACTCATGTGCACGCACATACACAAATCTTTAAAAAAAAGAAATCCCTGAGCACCAGGGAAGGTCTAACAGCTGTCAATGAGGGAGTATAATCCCCTGGACCCTAACATCTTAGCCTATTTTAAGGAAAACACTAAAGGGGGTATTTGCAATAAGGGTTCATAATCAACATCAGGAGTGATTTATTTGTGTTTAATAGGCCCTGCTCTTAGCCAGACACCCTCAAGGAGTCTTTGGGGCCACTTTATCATCACCGTGACCTTACTTCTTGCCAATAGTTTCCGCATTCCTACTGCTGAGAACCTTTGTGTGAACCCTAAAGATTTCGAGTCATGGCACCAGATGGACCTGAGGCCACAGACGCTACAAGCCCTGAGTTCTTACTTAGGGGCTTGGTCATTGAATGAATATGGCATTGTAGAGCACCATGGTTCAGGGGAAACTCACAGCTTCTTGTTGGCTAAATGTAGTGATAAGATGAGCTATTTGCTTACAGCTGGGTTTTCTCCAAAGATCATGTGGGACCACAGGTGTCCAGCACTTTTCTTCCTTCCACAGACAATCCCAAGGTCTCCCTACCCTGCTCTGGACTAAAGACTGCTTCCTGAATCACCCAGGGCTGTGGGCTCCTCACACCCTAGAAGCTAGTCAGCACGAATCCTGGTGTGATACTAAATAACCTCTTCTCTTGGCATGTCCTTGCTCTTGACCACATCTGCCTATATGCATTTTAAATAATTTTTATCCTTCATAAATTCTATTTATTCTCTCTTCTTTGTTCAGGAGCACTTCCTGTGGGGAAATGAGAGGTTATTTAGTATCACACCAGGATTCGTGCTGACTAGCTTCTAGGGTGTGAGGAGCCCACAGCCCTGGGTGATTCAGGAAGCAGTCTTTAGTCCAGAGCAGGGTAGGGAGACCTTGGGATTGTCTGTGGAAGGAAGAAAAGTGCTGGACACCTGTGGTCCCACATGATCTTTGGAGAAAACCCAGCTGTAAGCAAATAGCTCATCTTATCACTACATTTAGCCAACAAGAAGCTGTGAGTTTCCCCCTGAACCATGGTGCTCTACAATGCCATATTCATTCAATGACCAAGCCCCTAAGTAAGAACTCAGGGCTTGTAGCGTCTGTGGCCTCAGGTCCATCTGGTGCCATGACTCGAAATCTTTAGGGTTCACACAAAGGTTCTCAGCAGTAGGAATGCGGAAACTATTGGCAAGAAGTAAGGTCACGGTGATGATAAAGTGGCCCCAAAGACTCCTTGAGGGTGTCTGGCTAAGAGCAGGGCCTATTAAACACAAATAAATCACTCCTGATGTTGATTATGAACCCTTATTGCAAATACCCCCTTTAGTGTTTTCCTTAAAATAGGCTAAGATGTTAGGGTCCAGGTGATTATACTCCCTCATTGACAGCTGTTAGACCTTCCCTGGTGCTCAGGGATTTCTTTTTTTTAAAGATTTGTGTATGTGCGTGCACATGAGTACAGTAGCCACAGAGGCCAGAAGGGGGTGTCTGATCCCCAGGAGCTGGAGTTACAAGCAGTTGTGATCCATCCGACATGGGTGCTGGGAACCAAACTCTGTAAGAAGAATAACTCAACTACTGTGCCATCTCTCCAGCCCCTCCATGCCCACTGTCAGGATTTACCATTAGAACTGGTGGAGCTAGCCACCGAAAGAGGAGAGAGTGGACGTTTGTCTGTGTAGTGACCACAGAGGCAGAGATGGTGGCCGCCATACCACCAGCAGTGGCAGAAGGGGAACTGAAGAATTCCAGGCAGTATCTGGGGCAGATGCAAGGAAAGACAGGGGTGACCACAGAAACAGAGGGCCAGAGGAAGAGAGGACACATAAGGGTGGAGTATAGGCTGAAGATAGATGACATGAGGGGACAGACTACATCCAGATTGCTGCCAAGACTTAAGGAC